>NW_009941356.1:108573-166740 GCF_000696875.1 Nestor notabilis | reverse complement strand
CTTTTGAAGTGGCATTTTAGGTAGGATAGGAAGATGCAAGGACGGGGCTGCTCAGTGACGGTAGTGATTAGACCATGCAATTACTTACGCTGCCCCTCATTTACCTTCCACAGCATGGGTTTCTCAGTTCAGTAGCTCCACTAGCTGGGACAATGTATTCTGCTTCTCTTCCTCACTATTTGGTATTTCTTCAGGGGCCAGTGACTTTGATATTCAGTGCTGCCATTGTTGGGAAAACTAAATGAAAACATAGGGCAACAAATCAAGGAGCAATTGCTTCAGTGGCTTTTGATTAACTCTTTGCAGCTGAGCGTGACTTTTTCCAATGACTAGCATGCACATGTATTTCCCCACGACATTTGTTGCAAGAGATACAAAGTCCTAAGTCTTGCAACTACTGCGTTTCTGAGGATCTTAGTTGAAGCAGAGTGGGTCCTGCTTCTCTTGACAGCCACTTGGAATCTGCTGGCACAGAGCTGGGCTCAGGAGCCCAGCTATACACAGATTGTGTGTGCTCATGTGCTCAGCAGGAGTTTGGGATTGCTGGAGGTTACCTCTCAGGTGCAAGAGAAACAGCACTAACTGCTCTTTGGTTTTTAAGCAGCATTTTGAGAGATGGGAACATGGCATAGAAATCTAATTGAGTCCAGTGTTTTGTGTTTCCTTAGCTTCCCTAGCAGAGAGATGGATTCTAATATGAATATTTTCAGTTCTGGCTTATCTGGGTTTCTATGATCCTGTTTAAAATGGCCTCCATCACAGAGAGCATGACTTCACTGCAGATTCTATGCCAGGAACTCTTTTCTTGCTATAGAAAGCAGTAATTTTTTCAAATTTATTTAAAAGCCATTTAGAATATTTTATTTTTACCTCAAAAAACCTCATGAATTTTACACTAGTATCTTGAAACATTTATTGTCTCGTTACATTAAGAACATTTTCCAGAGAATGTCTGGGCTGTAGATCAACCATTTATAATTAAAAAGCGAGCAGATATTGTATAATTGCAAATGTCTTGGTTAACCTCCTTCTGACAAGAATCCTTTAAAGGCTTGTCTATCCAGGTTTGGGATAGCAGGGTAGGATTTTGCTTTTGCCAGATTTCCCTCACAAACCATTTTCGGTAGCATTTTGCACCTTGGTCCTTCTGTTTTATGATAAAATTTCTTGGGATATTATTATGACTTGTGTGCCAGATATTTGAGTCAGACTTCGTTCCGTCTGCCTGGAAGAGCTGAAGACGTGAGATCTTTTCTAACAGGTGATAGAAGAATAGCAAAGGCACTGAGCTCTCATTCAAGTACTTTGGAAGAAGAGGGGGCAGGTAAATGTCTACAGAAGGAACTGGTAGTAGCAAAAAGGTAAAAATAAGGAATCTCCAGTGCTGTCGGTGATTCTGCAACAGATCTGACTTTAGATACTTAGGAGTAAAGACAAATTTCAGCATGTGGGTGAAAAATCAACTTCAGGAAGTCACCTGCTTCTAGCTTTGTATGTGTATTTCTCCAGCTCAGCAGTATGTACAGCTCTCTTGTTAATACGTCTGCATTTCAAAATACGTATATAGCTTGGCCTCCTGAAAACTCACTTATCATGATGTCTAAAAACACCTCCTAAACCTTTCTTTGTTTCTTCCTGGTGGAGCAAGCATGGGAAGGTGGGGTTTATTTGTTTGCTCTTTTGTTTTCAAATTAGTGTCTAAGGCTGACCTCAAAACAGGTGAAATCCTTCATCATCAAAACTAACCCTTGCCTCAGCTGGAAGTGATCAGCATCTGCATTTATTGCTAGGGAGTCATGGCCTTGGATTTCTTTGGGAAACCTGCTGTTGGATCTAAGAGTGCCTGGATCATCACTTGTATATAGCACCAATATGGGTGGTGAGTGGATGGCTTAGGGTTTTTATGCTGTCTGTGAGGCTTCACTCATCAGGATATCAAACAGGTAAGTGCTATTTATCAATGTAAAATTCTATCTAAAGAATAGGTCAACAAAAATAAAATCACAGATTCCAATAGCTCAGGAATGAGCACATCTAAAAGATTTAAAGCATTGATTGTGTCCCTATAAAGCTATTTTTGCCTTGCTGATTGAGACACATTTGACAGGACTTTTCACAGCTACCTGTCCTTTTAAATCAGCCCATTAGAAAACAGATGCTTAGACTCGTGCTTTGGGGAGACTTCATTGTTAGCCCCACAGACCCCATCTCAATATGTTTTCTTGTCTGTCAATAGTTGAGATGGACGCCTGTTATTAATGCATATGCTCTGGTGATGTCAGTCATCATTCACTGCAATTTGCCTATAGTAACAGGCTGTGAGTTTGATTCTGTAAATTTCTTGTAAGTAACCAGTGCAATTAAAACAGCGAAGTGCATCCTAGTTATCCTAGTTACTAACTTTGCTTGCAATTTTCTCCATGATCCACTGCCTTGGGAAGCTTTTTTACCCCGTCAGTTCTATCAGTTAGAAGACAGCATTTTCTGCCTTGGAGTCTGAGAAATGATAAGCAGAAGGAAATTGTTACTCTTAAGAGCCTTATTATTTATTAATGGAGGTAATTAAATGAATCTAAGCTGAGGATAGCATGAAGCCTTAGAGTGCATGTATATGTATTCCCTGGTCTGAATGCTACACTCAAATTAATAACAGAATTGATGCAGACAATGGCTAATGTCTCGGAATTGCTCTTGAAACTGTAATGAAGACGGTTGCCTCCTTTAAGCTTCCTTTTGCTATAACATAGCTAAAAATAGCCCAGGTCAACACTTGCAATAAAGCGGCTATCGTGCAACAGCATTAGATGCCGCAGAAACACTCAGAATAGATTAAGGGATGGAGGACCCAGGCTGTTATCCTGTATTATTGCACAGAGCCTTGGGTGACATGGTCTAGGGTGAGGTGTCCTTGCCCATGGCAGGGGGCTTGGAACCAGATGATCTTAAGGTCCTTTCCAACCCTAACTGTTCGATGGTTATTGCTGTACTCCAATAGAACAAGTATTTGTAAAGTTGACTTGAGTCTGCCGACTAGCAATGGTCATAACAATGAGAAATCAATGATATACTAAGCTTGAACAGCTTTACCTTTGGGGTTTTGTGCCTCCTAGACACAAAGAAAAGTTAACAAAATCCCTTGAGGCTAATGGAAGATGAGTAAATACGTGGGGAAGGCATGCAATGAGAGCGAGTATGAAAGTGTGTTTTTGTGAGGGTAGACCCCTGTAAGAGCTATTGAAGAGAAGAGAAACTGCTGTTGACAAAAATGAAAGAATAACCCAAGTGCTCCCCTAATCTCTAACACATTTACATAGCAATAATCTGTCTTACTCTAACAACCTGATTAACTGGTTTTCTCGAGTTGTAATGTTGCCTGGTGGTAGAACATGTCACTGAGTATACTTTATTGCTTTGCTGTTCACCACCAGTAATCAACAATGAAAACTGACCAACTAAATACTTGCACAATATCCCAATAATGTGATAAAGTGAAGAGCTGTAAGAACTAAAGTGGTTTTGGCAATGTTAGACAGCATTCTGTGACAGCTTGTTATTAGGAGCATGGTCTCCAGCGAACACCCTGTTTGCTGCAGGCAAACACCTCTTTTCTCTTTCTGAGCCCTGGGCTGGATTTCTGGGGTCTAACTTAGTCAAGCCTTTATCTAAAGTGTTTATAGTCCAATATACAAGGCTGTGAAAACTGGGCCAATTTCTTTCTGGATAAGCGTTGTCTATTAACATGTGGAACAGAAAAGAAACTTTGATCTTATTGAGATTGAACACTCACATATTTCTCCTAATTTTGTACCATAATCCAGGAATGATTTTTGAGCCTCTGAGTGCTGTAGTCTCTGGCGCAGTGACTGATGAGACATCTGTTCTATGACGTGTTCTATAACAAACAATTCATTACTGCAAAATGGACTTGCAATCATTGGCCCAGGAGCTTTGAGTTTAATGAGGCATTCTGTAGTCTCACAAATCCCCCTCAGCTCTGGGGATTATGCATCATGTTTTATCTTCAGTTGTGGAACCTGAACTTAAAAAGACAATGGATATTTAACATGTCGAGCAACTAAGTTGACATATTTACTTTCCCAAATTAGTCCTTTTTGGAGAAAAACACTGAAGCACACAAGCTTATTATTAGACATCAATGTAGAGAGCTGTTCTGCTCAAGGAAATAAACTTCTGGATGCCTCTGCTCTTACATTCTCATTTGAAATGTCCACACTACTATGTGGGGCTCAGGGAGGGAACGTGTTTGGCAGACCTGATGCGAAGAGATCACCTTTGGTTGGACCATAGAGCTTATCAAAAAAGAATGTAGCCAGCATTGGAGGAAAAGTGGTTGTCTCTGGACAGGGCTCATTGGGAGGAGGTTAGCAGATACAGATGATTCTTGCTTTCTTCTCCCTGTTGCTTCTTCCCTCGCCCTTGCTTTTCAGGAAGGTGATGTGACAGCTTCCAAACCAAGACTCATTTCCACCACTTCCCTAGGCAAGGTTTACTCTGCTAGTGGCAGTATCTTACTCTTTGAGCTAGAGATCTGCTCCCCTGCTGTAAGCATCCAAGGCAGTCCCTAAAATGAACTCTGAGCATTTCCCCAAAGTCCCACCAATTGTAACATAAGCAATGATTATGCTGGACTAATCAGATCGGAGTTTTATCACAAACCTCAGAAAAAGGCATCTTAGGTTTTGCTCTTTTTTTGCTTGCCCTTTGCTGCTGCTTGTGCAATCTACTATAACTGAATTGCATGGTGGTTTGTTTGCTTTGCTCAAGTGGCTCTGCTTGGCTGGAGCTTTGTGACGGCCCACTGAATCTAAGCACATCCAGGGGCTCTAATATAATCGCAGATCTTTGTGTTTGCTCAAAATCTCAACTAATCTGTGTCATCATGAGAGATAGGCACTACTGATTTCTATAGGCTGTGATTTAATGTGAAGATGGGGGACTGGAAGCTCTAAACAATAGCTGTAGTTTCTTCTTAATGCAGCTTACTCCGTGTGAGAATGGAAAATTACAGCTAAATTTCTCTTATTGAGAAGGATAGCCCTAATCCTAGGAGATTTACTTTCTTACAAATAAGTATTTAATGCAAGCTGTTCCCTTGCCATCTGTTTGTTGGATTGTGACAATTTGCCCTGTTGGGTTCTTTAAAATGTGGAAAACGATCTGTCAGAGAAAGCACAATGCAAACACGGTTGTCTCGGTGCTAAATTGTGGCTTGAGGTTCAGGATGGTTCTGTTTGTCCAGCAATGGAGGTGCCATTGCCATAGCAAAGAGGTTGGTGCTTTGTGTGATCCTTGCACAGAGCCCGAGGGCTGCCAGAAGCAACTGAATTCCCTCACTAAGAAGGGAATTCAGGGTATCAAAGACTCACCTCCTAAGAGGAGGGTCAGCTCTAAGTATTTTTGTTCGTATTGTTTTGAACATGTCAGAATTGTTATCACTGGTCTTTGCTATTTGAACCTCCAAGCAAGGTAAGAACTCAGTAAAGTTCAGGTATTTTCCTTCCACCCTTGATTAGTCCCTGTATTCTTTCACTGCTTAAAAATGAACAGAATCAATCAAAACCAGATAACATCTCCCACTGCCGGGAGAGGAGACACAACACAGCTGAGGGCTCACTGCTGGAGCAAGGCTTTCTTTGTGAACTTCTGAGCCTTGTTTTTCTGGTTTGGGCCTGTGCATCATCAGGAGTGGAGCTGAGATCAGCTTTTGGAGATGATGCAGATGTCCTAGTTATCCACCAGGGAGGACCCTGTCTACTCCTGGCAGAAATGGGTTAGTCTGAGAGATTTTGTGATCACTTGTAATGGGGCTGCATCCTATTGTGGGCTAAGAACGGGTCCCTTTCTGGGACATGCCTGCTCTCAGCTTCTGTGCCAAAATGCAGTGGGATATACTTGAGGTACCATGTGGCCTGCTCTCTGGAATGAGCTCTGGGCTTGCAATGGGGCAGCCCACTCCTTGCTCAGATGGACTCGTGATGCCAAAATAGAGGCTCTTCCAAAATTCTCACCTCCAGTAATTAGAAATATACTTGTTTCTAGTCTCAGTGGTCACAGCTTCTCAGCTAGTGTAATGGGATTTTCTGGAGTATTCATCCAGTTTCAGCAACGGCAAAGTCAAGGGAAGGAGGATGCAAGGCAAGGGGATGGTATGGCACAGGAGGTGACAGCCTCCCTTCTCTGCTCATCTCGTGGCAAAGAGCCTAATCCTGTGCCAGCCATCAGGGCCACAAAAAGCACTATTGGAATCTATAGTCCTAGCGGCTAGCAAGTAGCTGGCCTTACAACAGCTCCCAGATGGTGACAAAATGATCTCCAGTCCTCCGATGGTGGAACATTTTGAGTGGCAGCTGCAGACATGGGAAGTGCACTGCACAGACGTAGCTGACATTGATGCAGCCCTGTGTTATCAAACTCTCCTGACAAACTCCTTTTCTCTATGGAAAGCATTCAAACATGCTAGTGACAGTGCACTGAAGCAGACTGGGAGCAGATGCTGCAACTGGTGCTGGCTCACCACCTAACTGGGTCAAAGCCTGGTAACTGAATTCATTAAGCTGTTGCACCAGCCAACCTACAGTGAGATGCAATTCCTCTCCTGTCTGCTAGGTCAGTGCAACAGAAACCAGATGCGTCAGGAGTTGTCATACAACAAAGGCAAGCATAGTGAATCCATATTAAAAATAACACCAGAAGCAATAACTGTTGGGTCCAGTACAGCCATGCCTGCTGCATTAGCACAGCGCATACTGTAATAATTGTATCAATGCTGCCAAGTATCCCCTGGGGCTTTGCAAAGAAAATCAGTTTGGATTTTCCAAATTGCATGTTCCCTGTTGCAGAAATACCAGTGAAATACATATACAGGTTTGCAGTGTCAGTTTATTCTGCTGTTTGTAATTGCTATAGTGTCACCTAGGATGCCCTTACTCTGCTTATCTCTTCCACAGGGATTGTTGTTTGGCTGTGTGTTTGTAGAGTATCTTGTACAGAGATTCTGATCTCTGAGGCACACTGTAGATACAGCAGTGGAGTAATATTGAGAAATAACCCAGCTTGTCTGAGTATTTGAATAATTCTGGGCACAGAGAAACTGATGATAGCAGCTGTCAGTGTTGTATGTGGGCTTCTGAGCAGCCTGCCTGGGTTTGCAGTAGTGGATGGAGAAAGGTGTCGGTGTGAATGGTCACCATTGCTGCAAAGCAATTGACTCTTTGGTGCTTCTCAATGTGTTATCCTATATTTGGCTGTGAAGGCTGAGTGTCCTGTTTCAGGGTAAAAGACCTGACCTCACACAAAACCCAAATCTTTCACTTCTAATTCCAGGAATGCTTATGAAAAGCAAACATCTAACTTTCACCCACCTCGGTGAGATCCCTCAGCCTTCCTGCTCCAGCTTTTGCCTCATTTCTTTTTGATGCTTTCTCTCAAAATCTTTTTTTGTCATTTTTGGTCAGCTGAACCCGAGGTCTTATGCAGCAGCCTTTCTGGTGTTAGCACAGACCAGGAGTCTTGGCCCACTGTGCTGAGAGCCCCAAGTCTTAGTATACGAACTTCCTTTGGAGATACAGAGAAGAGTGTGAGCTATCCAAAGTTCACAAGGTCCTTTAGGGACTTCTAGCTAAGTGGTTTTGTGCCTTGATTTTGTATTTGGTAAGAAAAGAAAGAGGAAAAAAGCTTCTGCTCCACAGCTGAAGGTAAAGGGGACTTTTCTTTCTTGAATGACTTTGTGGGGGATTTTTGTTGGGTTTTTTTTGTTGTTGTGGGTTCCTCCATCACCCCTCATGCCTGAATTATTCAGGGACCTTGTAAAGTCCGGTAGATTTGTGCTGATAGTCTTTCAGTACCAAGCACAACCAGCCACCACGTGCTGTCTTGGGGAAGAGTTTGGTTTCTATCTGGACACGAAACATGTAAAAGACAAGGGTCTGGAACTACAGCCTCTACATGCCACCTCACATGACCAATGCATGAAGAAAAAAGCTGATTTTCCATCTCAGGCTTTCAGAAGAAAGGCTTAGACTTTTTATTTTTCTTTTTTTTGTTTTTTTTCTGAGATATGAGGAAAAAGTCAATATAGTAAACAGACAATACAGGGAAACTGGAGCATAACGCTGGCTGACGGTAGAGGGCTGGAGGTCAACAGAGGTGAACTCTTGAATGGGAAAGGAAATAATCTCTATAAACGCTAGGCTCATCATTATTCTTGAGTTCTATTTGGGTAGACAGCCCCTCACAGAAGCTGAAATAACAGAATGGAATAAAACTCCCTCCCACGGTACTTTCTCAACTAAGATAATAAGTGACTGAGCTGGGATATGTGTCTATAACATGCTTCCAAAGTGCTTATGTCATCCAGGGAATGGCAGGGAATTGTGGCTGACAGCAGCCTTGCAGTGAAAGGCTACAGGAGGTGTGTACACAGATGAATAAATGCAGGCAGGGAACCATGACAGGAATGCATACGTGCTTGTGCATACAATTGCAGGAGTGCGATGGTGAATGCCATTACACTGATGGATGTACTGGGAGTGTTTGAGGATATATGAAGTAGCAAGAATACGTGGGACTGAGTGATGTCTACATGGGGGTGAGGCTTGAACATGTATTGCTAGCTGTGCGGATGTGTATGGATGTCAGAGCAAGCAACAGTGGGCACTAGCCTTAGTGAGAAAAGAAATCTCTTCCCTGGCACAGTGAAGTCTGAATTGCATTCCTGAATGTCAGCCACACTTGCCAGTTACCTCCTGGACCAGAAAGAGAACGGATGTTTTCTTTGCCAGAAATGAATGCTGAAAAGCTCTGCAACCTAAAAGGCATATGGAAAATATTTCCAGGTTTGAAGGAAAGTGCTTTGAAGGTATTACATGCCTTTTTGTGCTAGGGCTATTAGCACTGCCTCCTTGGCTCTGCACAGGGTGCTCCTCCACGTACCCCTGCTGCTGAAGTTAAGAAAGCCCCTGAGCCCTGCCTCAGAGTGCAGCAAGAACTGACACCTAAATTTTTGCTTGGAGGTATAAATGTGAGGTCTCTCTCTAGCCGAGACCTGGCTCTGTTACAGCCTGGCGTTTCATGCAGGATCTCCAGTCTCTATTTGCACAAGCATGGCCATCCCCATGAAATTACCCGTGGCTGTGCCACCTTCTTCCACTCGGCCTCATGGGCTGTACCTAAGGAGAGGCAGCGAGGCGGCCCTGGTGCTTTGCCTGGTGTCTGGAGCACGTACCTCATTCTGTCATGCTACTCGGAGATAGTCTTGCTACAAAATCAATACGTAGATGTTCCCTGTTGTGTGTTTATGCTGGGGCTGGAGATAAATCTGACTCACTTGGATGAATACACAAGGGGAAGGAATTTAGAGAGGAAAAATGCCTTGGTGATATTCAGCTTAGCTCGTTGCTATGCAACATCCTGCTGTAACCATAGCAACTCCCAGAGAAGCACCTTGTACAGACCTTTTCTTCTGATACGGGCTGGAAAGAAAACGCAGTAGAAATATTGGGTGCTTCTCCACACTAGGGCGAGTATGGGCTCAGTAGCCCAAATCTGTTCCAGTATCCTGTGAGCTCACTTTTGCTGCTTGTGCTCCTGAGGTGGGTTATTTTCTGCAGTTACTGCTTCACAAAAGGGTGAGGTTTCACTGCTTTTCATACCAGAAGCCTTTGCATTAAGGGGCCCTGGACAGAACAGCAATAAAACTGCTGGGAACCCAACTAGGCTACATGGAGCTACCTTTCCCTGTAGGCAAAATGGCAGTTCTCTTGCATGTTTCTATTCTTGGTAAAGGAAAAAAGAAGCATGCCCTTGCCTTAGAATGTAGCTGATCCTGCAGGGTCGGAACAATTGAAACTGTCAGAAATAGATACCTTTATCAGTATCAGATTCTTATTGCTTCTTCTGGAGAAGTGGCCCCAAAGGCAAACTCCAAAAAAAAGCAAGGAAAACAGTGGAAAATCAGAAATTGGAATGAGGTTAAAATGAGGTCTTACTGAACCAGCACATAATGTGAAGCCAGCGGTGGCTGTCCCAGCAGGTCTTCCTTTTGTGGAATCATAGAATAGTTAGGGCTGGAAAGGACCTTAAGATCATCTAGTTCTAACCCCCCTGCCATGAGCAGGGACACCACACACTAAACTGTCGTCCAAGGCTCTGTCCAGCCTGGCCTTGAACACCTCCAGGGTTGGAGCATTCACAACTTCCTTGCGCAACCCATTCCAGTGCCTCACCACCCTCACTGTGAAGAACTTCTTCCTTACATCTAATCTAAACTTCCCCTGTTTAAGTTTAAACCCATTACCCCTTGTCCTACCACTAGAGTCCCTAATGAAGCGTCCCTCCCCAACATCCTTATAGGACCCCTTCAGATACTGGTCTTCAGTCTGTAAATTCAGCTGGGGTGGAGGGGGGGTTGCTAAGTCAGCTCTTCACGTGATAACTCCCTTACATACTTGGAATACAGAAGTCTCCTTTGCATCTTTTTGAAATGTGGTACCTGCCAGAATGTAGCTCGAGGCACGTTGTGTTTTAGAGGATGTCATAATTATCCTTTATCACTGCACCAGGAAGGGGAGGGGTCTTGCTCCAGAGGTCTAATGCTTTTGCTTGAGGAATGCACAATCCACAGGATAACATAACAGAAGGTACCAGCTGGAGATGCTACTGCAGAAGAGATAATTAAAGAGATTTTAAAGAAAAAGCAGCTTTCAGGAAGAATGAACATGCACAGAAGTAGGAGGCTTGCGGTAGAATATGATAAATGTTTGGGATTAAGCATTAAACCCAGAAGGGAAAAGTAATCTGGATCATTCCTGCAGAGTAGGAGTGACTGAATATCCATCTGGAGTGTTTCATGGGTATGTGGGTGAAGTGAGCGTATTTCTGTTGGTAGTGAAGATATGCTGGTGGCATGTTGAAGAAAGGATGTACATCCGTTAGCTGTTAACTTCTAAGGAGATCCCAAAACCTGTTCAAAGTTAGGAGCAGTGGTTGATAGGGCTTGTTTAACCACCCAGATATGCTGGCTGGGTTTATCATAGCTCATAGATTTTATTCTGCTTTGTTTTGAAAGTCATTGTGGGAAGTAAGCTGTGTAGGTGAGAGCAGTAATTGCCCTCCAGGGAAAAGAAAAAGCCTGGAGCAGTTCTCCAGATGTGGAGCTGAATGGGAGACAGTGATGAACAGCCTTGGCTGCTGTCTAGCTGTAGGGGCATGGTGTTTCACTCCCACATGAGCCCAGATTTGGGCAGTGGAGCTCTGTGCTGGTCCCTGTGCTGTTCCGCCTCTGACTGTGGAGCCCGAAGCTGATGGGGTAGAGCTGATGCCTGCGCAGGACTACTGTGTGGTCACACCCTGCTGCCAGGACCATAGTCAGAGGCCCAGAAACATCCTAATTACGTGAACTGCAGGTGCAGAGGTTGCTAAGCAACACCATTATCATGCAGCAGCCATCGTATGCTCTCACCTGCTGGAGCTGTCTTCCCTCCCTCCCTCCCTGGGCAAAGTTCCCCCTATCTGCTTGGTTGTCACCCGCTTGAGAGATGCAGGGTCAGGTTTGAAGCAGGAGCTGTTGCTGCTGTAAGGGAGCTGAGCCCTCTTAGCTTCTGTCTCCTTGAGAAACCTCAAGCAAGAAAACTCTGAGGCTGGGGTAGCTTGTACGTGCTTAAGAACTAAAGAGGCAAGCACAGTGTAGGGCTGGGAGAAAAGCGAAAGCTCCTGAGGTGCAAGGGAGAGTCACTATGAATGTGAGCTTGGGTGCAAGATGCTGGCTAGAGGTGAGCCTCGGAAATACACCCATTGATTTTCCTGGGTGAAGGCTAGAATGAATTCAGACAGCATCTGGGAAACAGCCTCCTTTGTCTTTCTCAATGATCTGCACTCATAGTTCATTAAATGCCTTCTAATCCATAAAACCCATTAGTAGGATACTTGCAGTACCTCACCAAGCATTACAGGACAGCGCTGGCTGAGAAGCAGGCTCTCTCGAGGGGCTTCTGGGGGCAGGGAGGAATCATGTGTGCCCCAAACGCACTTGTCCTGCAGCATCACCTACGTATCATCCTCCTATGGCATCCATCACTTCATCACCTGGAAGGGTTGAGCCAGCAGCAAATTACTTCCCTTTGGTTGCTTTTTCTGTTCAGTGAAAGCCACGGTCCTGGCAGCCATGGGAATGAAGCTTCCCAATCCCTGAGCAGGAAGAAGCCAGTGAGTTGCATTGCTGTTGTGAACACTCATGCAGTTCCCACTAAGCAGCCCTGAAAGGAGGGGTGTGGGGCATTATCCTCTGCCCACAGTGCTCCAGAGTTGTAAAGGATGGACTTCAGCAAAATATCCAACTCTTTTTATGTCACAAGAATAGAGTTCTCAAGACAAAAGCCAGCTTAGGACAGATGTGAGGTTATGTGGTAGGACTGAGTCAGAGGATTGCTGCTCCTCCTGGTTCTGCTATCTGCCCGCAAGCAAATTCTGTCTTACTCTTCTGTCCATCCCTGTCTCTCTGAGGGAAAACTGTTTCCCTACTGATCATTCTTCCACAGAGTTCCAGACCAGCAGCCCACAGCCTCGCTCACTAAATTAAACTTCCTTATGCCAGTAGTTCTCTGGCAGTAAATTTATCCATACTACCTTGTCCTACTTTTTAAAAGCTATGAAATTCCCATGCATTGTCAGTGAAATGACCACAGTAAAGGGATGTATTAAACGGAGATTGAAATTCAGTCTGAGGTGTTTGTGCTGTTTAGATTGAGATAGTTACTGATACCAGAGGAACAAGAAACTTGCAACACTTGGTGGACAGTTACTAGCTTAAATCTTATGGAGAACAAGGTAGTAAAGGAGGGGAGATTTTTTTCCTTTGGTATTTGCCCACTAACTGTAGCATTCCTGAGTGTCTTCAAAGCTCGAGGAGAGTGGCAAGAAGTAATTTCTTCTTCACCAGTGCTCCAGGCTTAGCAGTGGAGGGTGACAGCACCCAGGGGCTCTGCTTGTGCCCTAATCTGCTGAATGTTGCAAAGTGACATATAGACTGGCAGGGTCTGCCACATCTAGGGCTCTACTTGAGACTTATTAGTAGCATATCTAAGTGCCCACCAGCAGTGCCTTAAACAACAGAATAATTTTCCTGTCCTTCTATCTCCTGTTCTCGCAGGGGAGAAAACTGCAGCATGTTTGCTCTTCTGTTCCATTCATTGTTACTGAGGTCAGACGCTGTGTCCTTTCTGCTCTTGCTGAAGGTTGTTTGTTCTCTCTTGTTTTGAATGCAAAGCTGTGAAGACATCTGTGGGCTTTTGTTCATTACCAGGTTACAGTTGGGTTCTTCCCTGTATGTTTGTGCCTTATCACAACTCCCTGTTAATTTTGGGGTTTGTGCTGAATAAACAGTGCCTGGGAATTAGAGTTGGTTTGTTTGTTTTAAAAACATTTGTGTTGACAAAAATTTCTAAATTAAATTGTGATGTTTGACAAATGTAATGTTCAGTTTTTTCTTTTTACTCACAAAGATTGCAAACTGAAAAAAAACAAACAACCCCCCCCAGCAAACCAGCCATCATCTCCAGAATGCAAGAAAGTGCATTTTATCAACATGAAATTAGATACCTGCCCAAATACATTGTCCTCAAAATAACTCTGCATACATTTCATTTTCCTGCATAAATAGATATTAATCTGCTCTCTTCTGTCTGTCATTTGCTACTCACATTCTAGCACTGACTGTGGGAGGGAAATATTAAAGACATTTTCAAAGCAATAGGCAGGCTGGATTTATATATTTTTCTCTGGCTTCCTTAGCACCATTCACTTTATTATGAATGAGAAGGAAAACATCTATTTAAAATCAATCCAATAATATTGTGTTCCAAAACATTAATTCCTAACTGCAAAACCCGGTTTGGTTTCAAGCAAGTTCTCTGTCAAACGAACAGCTCTGGTGGTTTTCCTTTCTCAGGCAGGGCAGAGCTGCTCTTGGTGGTTAGGGAGGCAGGGAGACCCAGGGGTGTTTAACTACAGCCTCTGAGGAAAGGACTGTTGAATGGGAGCAAGGGAGCATTTGAAGACCTTTTTATAAGGGGTGGGTGGCCTCAGAAATTGAGGACTTGATGAACTGTTGTGATAATGAATGCTGCCCATTAAAAAACTTCGCACTCCCAAGGATTTCATGTCTGAACTGAGAGATATACTGAGCAATAGACTTAACCTGGAATTTAAAAGAGAAGCAGTTTACCTGTGTGTTTGGTTTGGTTTTGGGTTTTTTGTTTGTTTTGGTTTTCTTTCCCTGAGGTTTTTGTTACGGGGTCTTGAAGTCTCTGGTACAGCTCTTCTGGTGTCTGAGAAATTTGCCCTTCAAGACCCAGATAGTCAACAACAAGGCAACATTTACTAAACTCACTCCAGGCTTCATCCTGGACCATGGCTGTTCATGTGCAGACAAAAATCTGAATGAAGATGGCAGGGAAATGAGGCAACTGTTTTCACAGGGAGGCTGCTGTGCTTCCCCATGAAGCACAGACTTATCAAAAATCAGTATAAAGGGCAAGAAACATGGATCTGAATCAAAACCATGTGCTACTAATCCTGAAGGTAAAAGCATTTGTATCAAGGCACTTGGGGAATTCTGAAGACGAAAGGCCCTGGATTGATTTGTTTATAGACTTTCCTTTGTTCCTCACTACTGCAATATCTGAGCACATAGGTAGTGATTACTATGGTAATTTTATTTTTATCTATTGATATTAGAAGCTTGACTACAAGCTCTAATTCCCACATTCATGAAGTTTAACAATGCCAAGTGCAAGTTCCTGCACCTGGGTTTGGGTAATCCCAAGGATAGGAGAATAAACAGCAGAATTCATCTGGTGGCTTGTGTACGTCCTTGCAAATCAATTCTGTATCTGATGGAGGCATATGAGCAATGAAGAAAGGTGAGGAGGGTAAGGAAAGAGGCCCTGGAAGATCAGGCTCCAGGGGTTCTTTGGTTATCTGGAAGCAAATCCTGCTAAACCCAGCAGGTTCATACTTTCCTGTGGAGACTGAGGTGGACTAGAGACTCATTCAAGTGAAACACAAGGGGATGGCTGAGGTGTCAACTTCAGAGCAGGATTTGATTTCTGGAAACATCAAACATGATAAACTGTATTTGTTACCTGTGATGATAGCCTGAACTGAATGTGGCAGAGGATATGTCTCAAGAAGCTGACAGTCTTAACTGACTTGGAGGGATAAGGAAAAGATGGCAAAAGAAAGAGATGTTTTCGCCTGTAAAGCTATTTAGAGTCTTGTCTTCCCATGGGAATGAATGAGGAATATGGATTGCATCATGGGAATTTGGTACTTGGCTTCTTTAAGTTCCCAAGCTCACAGAGCAGCTCCACAGCAGAGCCAAGACAGAAGCATCTGTGCCATGTAGGTGCAAGCCCTGTACAGCTCTAGCAGAGTACTGAGGCTCCCCAGCACCTTGCACCAATGCAGAGAGGGACAGTGGAGGTGCAGGGTGGTTAACATGGGACGGTCCAGGCCAGAGTCCAACTGATTTAACTCTGCTGAGCCTTGCTCTGTAGAGGTGGAGGAGCACTGCAGCTAAAGCATCATTCAAGACGCAATTTGGAGTTGAAATATCCTTTATCAGAAATTTATAACCCATTTTAAATGAATCAATTCAGGGCACAGCAAGGGTCCTGGCTGAGGGAGAAGATAATTCCCCACGTTTATTTATACAGTCTGATAGCTTTTATGCCAGGTTAGTAAAAAAAAAAAAAAAAAAAGAGTCTGTGCCAATAAATTACTTTCTCTGCATGTAGAACTTGAGGGTGTTTTATCTGTGATGTTGAAATTGTGCTTCCCTTTTAGCTTTATATGGGAAGTGGTAAAGACAGGCACCAGAGCGGAGAGGAGGCATGGCCCAGTAGGCCTGCATTGCTTGCAGGTGCCTGCTGTGCAGTCTCTTCCTAGGATTCTAAGCCATCCCTTGGCATGTGCTTTTCCGTTATCTAAACCGTCCTTGTTGTCCTCCACGAAGGTGCTTTCGTGGGTGTAAAAAGTGCTTAGAAAAACTAATGGGAGGAAAACCACAGATATTGCCTGAAAGGGAAGAAGTAAAGGAAGTAAGATGCTGGGCCCTGGGGTAAGTTTTACTCTCTATTTGCCCTAGTCTGAGACTCTTTCTACAGAGGCAGGTGTTCAGCTACAAGGGCACCTGACAGATGCTGCTGTGGTATTCAGGAATAGGATTCTTCGGCTGCTGTCACATTGTCTTCACTTGTACCGAAAACTCACATTCTCAGAAAGCATTAGGAAACTTTTCCCCTTGACTTCAAAGGAGGTTTTCGCTGAGGAAAAAACAGCCTACTAGGCAACTGCTTTTGCGTTTTCTGCTCCTATTTCCAGGTGATGGACCCGCTCTGGAAGCAATTCTAAAGGCTTAGTATCAGAACTATTTTAAGTAGATAAAGGCAGTAGGTGTGTTAACAGTGACAGTATCCAAGAGAATGGGTTACAGGGAATTTTATAATTCGACATGTTGTTATGTAAGAAGTTTTATTCATGCCTCACCAGGATACACCACTGAAAACAGGTGGATTAGTGGAAGCATTTATCATTTATACAGAGAAAAATAAGGTGATCAAATCAGAATGAATTTTCCCTTCCTTAGAGATAGGAGAGCAATTACAGGACAATGTAGTCTGTGGAGAACTGAGAGGGGCTATTGTATCCACACAATAGAGAGCAGAAAGAAAACTGTGAAGAAAAAAAGAAAGAGCCACAGGGGGAGATGGGGACAGAGAAAGAAACTGAAGAATCTGTATTATCTGTGACAAGGACACAATGTAAACTTGCAACATCAAAGCGACAACAGAGGATTCGCACAGGGAATTTAAGCTGCAGTACCTACCGATAAGAAAGAACAGTGCATGTGCTGTGGGGCTGCAGGGAGCCCACTCAGCACGTGGTCCTTCACTGCAAAGGCAGGTGCCGGGAAGGATTTAACGCTGGCAAAGTGTTTGATCAGCTCCTGTGAGAGACTTGCAAGGAATATTGTGTGTTCATGAGGAGTAGTGAGGGGGCTGCCGCAGAGAGGAAGACTAATGGGAAGCCTCTGGACCCTGGTGATACCAGCTTTCTGTGCATCCCCGAGTCTCAGGCTAATAGCTGGATGCAAATGCCCCAATCATTTCACTTTCAATGCTCCCTAATTGTATTTAGACTTGTTTCTACATACTTTCGTGACATTCGGAGAGAACAATGCAGAGTTTGCTATGTCATGGTGAACATACTGCTGGGCTGAGTTATCTGCTCGGTGCTGCTCATGTGGTTTAACAAAGCAATGCTTTTATTGCTCTTACTAACAATGCAAGTTATTTTCACCACCTCAAATACATATCTGTGTAATAAAGGCATGAGGGTAGTGCAAATATTCTATTGACTTAAAAGAAAGCAAGAAGTAGTCCTAAAAGGGAAGCAGGGAAAAGTTGTTGGTGCTGATGACTTGTATTTTACTATAGAAAAATCTGGATTAGGGCTGATGTTAATCAGGCTTGTCAGCAGGTGCATCTCCATTAGCATGTGCCTTGTCCTTCCCGAGGAGGCATGCAGTTCCTGTGCCAGCTCAGCCTGCTGTGCAACAGGCAGCTTGCTTTAAAATTGTCCCAGGCAAAAATTCTATTTGGGTATTGAGGAATAGCTGATGTGAACAGAGAGGAAAATGAGTTTGTGAAGCAGCCTGCAGCCCCTACACAATGCTTCCGGGATGGCGACTTCGCAGACACTGACAGTAAGGGAAAAATGCAGTATACAGATAATGCAGTCATTCCCCCCAAAGGTATTTAGAAAAATCAGTGGTATTTAACAGACCCAGTGGCACCAGCAGAGCCATTAAAATTTGTTTATCATGCGGGCTCAGCCGGTGTTCTGGAGATTTTGGGTCAGCCATTTCATTTTCAAGAGAATTTGATTTCAAGGCGGTGAGTTCACCTTGCAGTGAGATTTGGCTGTGTTGATGACATTTGGTTGTGTGTTTTGTAATGGGTAGCACAGGAGGCTGGAGTCATGTAACTCATCATCTCTGTCTGCTGCTCCTCTGTGCTTATTACTTTATGTTTCTTACTACACAGGGTAATGCATGCGTGCTAAGAAAAGCAAAATGAGAACAGCTTTTCTGGGCTGAGAATACTTCCCCTCACAAGATTGTCAGTTATTAAAAAAAAATAATCCCCTAACCTATAGAAGTTCAAAGCAAACTTTTCACTCCAGGCTGTTTTGCACAGATTCTCTATTTGGTGCTGGATGGCACGCAGCTTCTTGGCATGCCTCGGCACTTGCTTCCTGCAATGCATTGAACTGGCACCACGGCGTGTTCTGCAAGCAGAGTTCAGACAAACTAAGACAAACAAAACAAGAGATTTCTCTGTTTTGTTAGTAATGGTTTCTTAGAATTTGCGACTTAGCTTGTTTATTCCCTGTGCTTGGCATATTTAGGTAGATCCGTAGACTAATTTATATATGCTGTCTGGATGTAGCTCCCACAATGCCTGTCACAAAAGTCACTTGAAGCCAGGTCTGTGCTGGAGCAAATCAGCTCACCTCCTTTGGAGTCACCAGAGTGTCCTGATTTACAACAGCAGAGCAGCTTGGGAGTGCATTTGGTGAGGCAGTGCTAGGTGATGCTGGCTTAGGCTCTGTCCCCTGAGACTCCATCCTGAACCTCAGAATAGGGGCTGGGTGGCTCTGAAGTATCACTCTTAGGCTTAATTTGTGCTAGTTTTGCTTTGATTTCTGGACTCCCCTAGCTGGGCGAGCTTTACCGGTGTGGATGTGCCATTCATGTCAGGTGCATTTGTGCCTGCAGAAGTTAAAACCAAAAGATATAGGTGAACAGATGCATCTATCCAGTGCATACATAAACTCGGAGTTTTCTTATTGCTAGGAGTGAGCTGGCACTTAATTTTCTTCAGCCAGCTGGAACTCCTGCTAGGGTTGTGATTTTCTGCTGAGACTCATTCCTTGTCTGAACTAATAGAAGCAGAAAAGAGACAATCGATTGTTTGGAAATTGCCTATTTCTTTCATGTGCTGTTTGAATATTAGTGAGATTTCTGATTCAGGGTCTGTGACATAGCATGTTTATGATCTGTACTGTGATGGTGGATGCAAGTGATCACTTTGAGATGAAGTTAGAGGCTACCCTGTGTTTCTCCAAGTGGAGTGTGTTTGTGCTTGGCCCAGGCAAGGCTCACGTGGTTAGTGGCACAATGCATCTCACTGGGAATGAGGGCTGGACTGTATTTCAAAATAAAAGCTGTAATTACAATTGGCATTTCTGAGTCTCCTGCTGGCAGCAGCCAGCTGCCTCACTGGAAAAATGCTGTCATTTGTGACACTGGCTGTGTGTGGGATCCATGGAAGTGGTGCTTAACCAGGTGTGCCTGTTGACACAACATTCAACCAGCTGTTAGCAGGAATTCCTGGTCTCATTCCTTTGCCCTTTCAGCATGATGAGGGAGGGAAAGAATTCTGGGCACTTGCCCATTTACCCTCCTTTAAAGCCTGTGGTGTGGACCATGGCATCAGCAGACACTGCTGGAGTGCTGCTGAAGCCTGCGAATGGATTTGGTGTGGTGTAGCCTAGAGCAGGACCCAGATGTAACCTGAGTTTTCCAGGGCTGAGAAACAGACCAAGGTGCAAGCTTAAGTGAGGCCCAACCTCCCCATGCCTCTATTACTGGGAAGTACTTAGATGCATGATACAACATGCATTGCCAGTTGGTTAGCATTGATCTTCTGTTTCAAGGATCCAGAGATGAAACTAAATATTAAACCATTATCAGTTCTTGCAGCCATCTGTTCCCAAGGGCAGGCCTGTGCTCCCCCTCTGTTGCACAGTTAGTTGCAGAAGGCTTTCCCAAAGGGAAGTGCTCTCACTCCCTGCTCCAACTAAGGCAGTGACTGATGACTGGCTTGCAAATGGAAAGGTAGTGGAGGAAGTATTCCAGTTGGTGAAGCTGCGGGAAATATCTAGAGTAATCCTGGATTCCTCTCTTTTCCCTTGCTGGTATCTGGCTGATATTTATGGCTGATATTTATGGAAGCAGACAGTTAACCTTTAAAGGCTTTATGTAAGTGCTTTTGTGGGTTTCAAATGCATTTCTGCTCACTCTTCTTTATGTGTTTGGGCTTTCTTTCTTTTGACAATCAGATATTGTTATCGTAGATGCCTATATGGCAAAAAACCCCAAGAGATCAGGTCTGCTGTTTCTCCTTGCTTTTCTCCCAGAGAGGCCAGCAATGCTTAATTCCTGAGTACATAACTGCATCCCAAGCAGCTGCTACTTATGTAAAGATGGCCATCATACGCTGTGATTTGTCAGACTAGAGCCACATAGGTGCAACAGCTCACAGAGCACTATGTACATTACTGTGGTTGATCGTTATTTTCCCTCACCTGTGGAAGCGTGGAAAGCATATTTAAAACAGCTTTGTAGCTATAAAACAGCTTCCTAGCTATAAAGGAATACCCAATAGAACAAAAACCATATTAGTAATTAGCATTTGCACAGACATTTCCAGCTGTGGAGATCATCATGTTTTGCAGAGGTGGAGCCATTTTATCAGTATCTAGACAGAGAGGCCGAGACAAACAGCCTCATACACTAACCCCTTGGTGGGAGGTAGGAAACTGAATTCACTTTCCTTGACTCCCATTCCGATGCATTACTGTTTCTTCTCAGAAATAATCGTACTCATTCAAACTATGCTTCTTGCATAGCTACAGCAACTCATTTCTATGTTGCAGATATTTTTGCCTTCCATGAGAGAAGGTGAGAATCTGTATTCCACTGTGAATTTGCAGTCCATTTTGGGGAGCTTTGCATTTTATTGCAATTTGGGTTTTTTTGAGAGTCACCTTTGCACCATGTAGGAATTCATGTGAAGGAGGGGAGCGTTCATTTCCAAGAGGGGCTGTGACACAGCAATCTTGATCCATTATCTATGATTGTCTCCTAGTAACTAACCAATCCCTGGAAAAAAGAGTCTGTAGAGAAGCCTGTCTAAGGAGTTAGTTGGAGGTTTTCAGTCTGAATGTAAGGAGAAAGGAGCTTGCAAATCTGAAAGTAGAAATGCTCCCTGGTAAAATGAGAGACCTAATTGGCAAGCTATGAAGCTCACAGAGGGTGAGGTGTGTTTCAGAGTGGGACTCTGCCTAGCCTTAACCAAAGAGGACTGCTCAAATAGGTGAGGATGAATTGCAAAGATGATGAACTTCTGATACCTTGCTTTTCAAGGATGCTGTAGCAATGGGAGTTGCTGTAGATTTGCAGTCAAGTAAAACAGATGGAGTTTCGTGCTCTGAAGAAGGAGGGTGTCCATGGGGCAGATGGATCACTCTGATATCCTCAAAGGGCATGGATTCCGAGGGGACGGCATTTGGGGAACAGTTAATCAGATGGATTCCACAGCAGGTTTAAAAAGAAACAATCTAATGAATAAATTAACTTCATCACTTGCTCAGCTCCACTAAGAAGCAAATACATAAAATCTGTGAATGCTGCAGGGCAAATGGAAGGCAGGAGGGAGACATTTCAACATGGTGTGGTGTTGGGAGAGCTTTTATGTTTGGGAGATTTAACAAACACATCAAGATGATTCCTTGGAGCACACCCTATTGGTAATTACGCTGCCTGGGTTCCTGCTCATAAATGGATCATTCCTTTCTGTCTCTGATGTTTCTTTTAATTGCTTGCCTGCCACTTCTTTCTGATGCTCCCCAGTCAAGGCAGCCATCTGGGGCAGTTCCTGCTTTGTGCACTCCTTGGGGGGCAGTCAGTTAGTCGCTAGTGTGTGCCCAGCTAGACATAGTGCAATTACCAGTGATCTGCTAAACATCTTCCCCGGGCTGAGAAGTGAGCATCTCCATGCTGCACACAGAACAGTCCTTCGCAAAGCTCTGCTTTTCTGGTGTCCGTGAAGAAGCAGAACATGCATGCACACCTAGAGATATCCATACCTCTATTCCTCTTCAGTTCCTCCTCACATGCAGACCAATCTTCTTATAGACACTAAACCTGGCAGTCCCTCACAGCATTGCACTCACTGTGAGTATGCTCAGATTCCCACACAGGACATCCCCATTGCCAGAACAGCAATCCTAAAGCTTTAGGGCAAGGGTAGCCCAAATGTCATTGGTAGTGGCAGAGGAAAAGCAGTAAACAGAGACCCAGCAGGATCCCTTCAAAGTGATCTGCAGCTGACCTCCAACACGGCTTTGCTACATGGCTGGTGGCAGGAGGAGCCACATGGCAGCAGGCACAATCCCTGCTCAGGGAAGCAGCTCAGCCAGCGGTGCTGCTTGCAGGTGGAGGCGACAGGAAGAGCTTGACTTTGCCAGCTTGTTTACATCTAAAATTAGAAGTGAAATGAGAGAATATTATGCTTACAATTTCCGGACAATTAAATTTAAATATAGTCATTTGCTGTGGTGTTCTGCAAGGTGCAGTTCAGCAGAGCTCCGTTAAACAAGCAGGGGCGTTCTTGTCTTGCTCCAGGGGAAGGTATCATGTGTGACAAAAAATCTGTCTTGCCCTGGGGATTAATGACCCTATGTAGTATGAAAGCCAAATTGGTGGAGAGTGAAAAAACACTGAATTTTCTTTCCCCTTTCTTTTATTAGACTCTAAATAATTAACAGGCGAATCCGGCTCTGTAGCTTAATGTTGTTTTGCAACCCAAGTGGGCCCTGAAGCAAATGAAATCCATGACTTGCCATTCTCAGTTCCCTAGCAACGAGCCAAAGCACCGAAATGTGCTTGGCCTTATCACAACAAGATGTTAAAGCAATTAATATTCATTGCCAGTGTCTTCCTGCATTGGAAGAGAAGCCCCCTGCTCAGAAAGAGCAGCCCTGGTATAGGGACAGACTTGAAGAGATGAAATCATGCTACTCTGAAAACAAGGGTGCACATGCCTCCATAAAGAGGCACGTCTGAATGTGAGAGCATTCACATGCTTGCCTGCATGCACATGTGGAGGCTGCATCCCTGAAAAGAAGGGCTTTCTCTTGCACAGCAGTGGGTGAGAGGTGCTGCTGTGCATGAGAAAACAGACACATTTGAGGGTTAAATCTTGTGCTTCCATGTGATTCTGCCAAGCACAGCACCCACTAAATCACTTTTGCAGTTTAAAGCAAGATCTGAGATTAGGTTTCTTAAGCTTGCTTAAGATCCCACACACAGCTGGTGACCTGGTCTGGTAATTGAGTTGTCCCGTGATGTGGCAACAATCAATCTTCTGGGAACTAACAACCAGGGATAGACGGGAGGAACAGAGTGCTTTGGCTGCTGGCAACAGTGGAAAACATAGCAGCAGCTCATTGCTTCTGTGGGCTGAGCTGGTGGGAGAATGGAGAGGCAGCAGAGAACCAGCTTCTTAGTTAAGATGGCAACTTTCAGAGAAACAGAGTGAAGTCACCTGTATGGTGAATAGGTATCTTTTCCAGGGGTGAACTGACTGCAACAGCAGCAAGAGTTAGCGGAGAAGGTGGCAAGTGAGTGACTAAGTCTGGCCTGTGACGCTGGCACAGACACCAGAGAAGGAAGGGCTGTGAGTGTGTAGTGTAGTGCCCCCAGCATTTTACATGTTCTCAGGCAATTCTTTTTTTTGGACATACCTGCATTACAGTGGGTGTAAATAGCTGATTCTGTGAAGTAATGTGTTAATTCTTGGCTGCTGCAGTGAAAGCTCATTTCTTATCCTGCTCTGAGATGTGCAGGCAGCTCTGTAGGGAGATGGGTATTCTGAGAAATGCATTTTGCTTTCCTACAAAAGCTTAGAGCAAACAATGGTATAATTTTTCATCAGAATTCCATGAGAAAATTGGGGCATGAGAATGTTAATAAAACAAACAGAACCCACAGGCCATCCACCTTCTCTCTCTCGT
Organism: Nestor notabilis; assembly: GCF_000696875.1. Classification (NCBI taxonomy): domain Eukaryota; kingdom Metazoa; phylum Chordata; class Aves; order Psittaciformes; family Psittacidae; genus Nestor; species Nestor notabilis. Next base: position 142,800 of record NW_009941356.1, on the reverse strand, counting down.
TGCTCTGAGTTTGCCTAGTGCTGCCCTATATGCCACCCTCATGGCTGTAGTGAGTTGTATTTCTAATGGCTCAGTGAAAGCTCTCAGTAGCAGATCTGCATGAGCTCTAGCCTGGTTTTACCCCCATGCTATAAGGGAAAGGATGATTAGCTACTACTAGTCAAAAGTGTATTCATAGCACTTTTGTTGCCTGCATCTTTTTGAGGATGAGAATTGACTTTAAATTTCCTTCTCATACAATAAAAGTCTCTGCTTTGTCAGGTGGGCAGACTAGGATGCAGGTTAACACAGGTTTAATTGACCCCTGGCTCATTCATTACTTGTTTACAGGGGGAAATAGCAAAACATTTAGAATATACAATTAAATGCTAAAATTTGGTAGCAAATTAATTAACATGTAACCTTCCTTCCCTAACAAACACTTCTTAAGACAGGGTAGGCAAGGCAGCATTAATTGTAACAATTAATTAGGAATTAAACTGATAATGGGTACAGCTGCTAACAATTAAAAGCTAATTATGTCAAGCACTTTAACCATTTCAGAAAAGAACTGAAGGTTGATGGGAGCTGCAGGTGGGAGAGCTATAGGTAATTCACTTTAGCCTTCCTGAGACCTTTAGAAGGAATCATTCCCAAGGCATGTAAATAGGCTGCTTGCTTGGGTCTGGATCTCTTTGCTACACCAACAGAGGATCTGCATAAGGTAGAGCTCAAGTGCTTCTTTTATGTTTTTGTTATCCATAATATCATTTATATCTCTGCTATTCAGATATTCTGTTTGGTGTGCAGCTATGCTCCAAAATGTGAGAGTATGGGGGTTAAACTTGAGGTATTGCATATCTGAAGTCTTATGTGTATGTATGTAATCTTCTTGATCCATGTTTGGAGGGCTTTTAAGCCCTCAGGTTTTAGAGGAACATTGGCATTTTTCTTTCATGTTAATAGGAACAAATGTCTCTAAGAGGCATCATTCATGGAAAAAGCTGCTGTTTCTCAATGTTTTCTTAATTTGAAAAATAATAACAATTTCAAGTTTTAAATGCCTCTGAACTTTGAATGTTTCTAAATTCCAAACTCAGTGGTGTATCCAGTGTTGAAAACGTAGGAAGACTTAACACTTAAGGATAGTAATAGGTTCTGTTGCTACTGAGACTGTAATGTTTGTGTTCCCTGTATAGCCTTGTCCCTCCAACACCAGTGGGCCTGCCCACTGCCTGTGCCATTAACTCCATTTATAAGGAGGAGAAATGGATCTACTTCACTTCCTCTAGTCATGACAGAGTAGGAATTCTTCCACTGCAGAGCACTAGTGCTTTTAACTGTCAGAGTGAATACTCCAGGCTAGATTTACTAGAGATGCTCTGAAACTGCGGCTAAATTTTCTGGGTGCGCACTTGAAAAGCACAATGGCAAAGAAAATAACAGCATAAGGCTTTAATGTGTTATTATGGCCTGGTATAAATTACAGAGTATCATTAAGATGAAACATTAAATAATAGATATAGTGGCAGCTTTTAGGAAGACAAATTGTTGCAGAAGCTATAAATAAAAGGAATATGTGAAGTGCTGGCACTGTCCCAAAGAATGGCTCTGCTGCTCAGCCACAGAGCAGCAATATTTACGTCTGTTAGTTCATGGACTGGGAGCATGCCTGCTGGAGGAAGCCTGCTCATGGCCAAACAGGCTGGGAGGAAGGGGCAAACAGCAGCTCCCAGGTACTGGCACTTGGCTGTATACCGGAGGTTTCCTATGTTGCTTTGGGACCAGGTGGGATGGACAGAGAACAGAGGTCAGAAAAAGCTGCTTGCAGGCTGCCTCTACCCTGGCTGTCAAAACTGTGGTATTTCATGATATTCTGAACTGTCTGAAACTCAGTTTTCCACCTTAACATGGAGAGAGGGAGTTAAATACAAAAGATGGGTTCCAGGTCTTCCAAAACCATGCATGGAAGAATTTGAAAAGGGAGCAAGGTGCTAAAATGTGACAGAGATAGTACCCGAAGTTGAAACAAAAGTCACACAATGCTTTCTGTTTGAATTTTGATTGGTTTCTTCTCACTCCTCCCCCCCCATGTGAAATGTTAAGTTTTTCCACTGAAAGCATTTCATGGGCAAAATATAGTATTTTGACTAGTCTGGGCCCCAGGCTGACCTTGTCCTCTGGGTTGAACAAAATGCCCTACACTGTGGTTGCCTGCTTGCTTTTCTCTTGCAAAATAACAGCCTGTCAGCAGCCAATGGTTGTTTTTGTATCATAATGAAGCTTGGACTTTGCCAGCACAAGACAATGAAATGCAGTAATTCAAGATGTAAATTCCATCTGTTTGAGCACACTGAGTTTTTCCATGATGTGGAATTGCTTGTGCTTTCCATTTGTATTTAAATTTGTGCCTGTAGAGGTACCTTCCTTTGCCAAAGCAGCCGAGCCTCTAGTTGTTGGAATGAAGAAGTAGCTGTGCACAAGCACTTTTCAGAGATCAGTGGAACAGATTATGCATGCAACTTGTTCTGCACCTTGAGAAATGCAGGTAACTTAGTCACTACTGTCACTTCCATGGAACAGACTAATGATGATTCAAGCAGCTTTCACATGGGTGAAACTGTGTTGCTTACTGTGAAATTAGTCTTGGCTTATGTGTGCAGGAATCAAGAGGTAGACACAACAGTGGCCTTAATATGAAACCTTCCTTTGGCTTGGTAGGCAATGGGGCATCAGCTTCCCAGTGCAGGGTTTATGGCTTAATTCTAACCCAGTGTGGTGCAGCTGAGCTCCTTGCTGCATTCCTTAAACAGAGGCTTCTGTGGCTCTCCCCTCTCCAATGATGTTGCAATAGTATGTGCAATCTACACTGAGGCACCGGGAGACTGAGTCTGTAGGGTGGCTAGCTGTGAGATGCGAGTTCTGCAGCATTAGAAACCAAATACATTCAGTTGCTTTAATGCAGCAAAATACAAGTGGCTCTCACTGAAGCAGAAAGGTGGCATCATGTGGAGACTTCTCTCCTTAGCAATTACTTGGTTTTGATGATCTGGTAAGGATACAAAGCAAAACCCTGAACACTTCACTTTTCACTCCCTGTAAAACTCCTTGCTTGTAATTATCTCTCTATTGCAAGCACTTGAATTGCTGGAGAAGCACTTAGCACAGAAAGAGGAGAATAGCTTTCAGTCACTCTTATAGTGTTTTTGTCAGAGACGGACTAGCTCTTAGGTAGGAAGGGGACAAAACCAGCTTGCAACTGTCTTCACGAAGTTGGGAATAGACCTCAAAACGAAGATGAGCAGTTTCTGTGTTTTTCGGTATCTATTAATTTTAGAATAACAATTGAAAACAAGCTTAACTCTCAGTGTCAGATTAAAGAGAATGTAGGTTCGTCTTTAGTGTTCAAATGGAGGCACAGTTAAAGCAGCAATAAACAGAAATGGGCCAGAAGAATTATCAGTCACAAGTTTGTCAGGGGTGATTGGCGAGGGGGATGAGGCTGCTCCAAGTCATGTAATAGAAATGTTTCCTCTTTGCATTCTGTCCCATCTAACATTTACAAGCCATGTGCACTGAATAATTTACGTGAGTGACTTGGTTTATCTGTCAGTGATAGCAATAATGAACCACATTTAAGGGTCTGGGGCCATGTTGTCTTGGTGCAGTGTGCTTTTATGCCAGGTTGGAATTTGCCGCTTAAAGCAGCGGTTCCTCGGACTCTTGCCAAGGCAGGAAATTCTTGTCCCCTCGGCTCCTCTCAAATGGAAATAACCACAAAAATCAAAATAAACCAGAAAAAAGCATTTCTAAACCCTTAATTTTGCTAGGATAGCACAGGACAGATGTCTCTGATGCATTCGGGTTCCTGTTACTGTTTTCCATTTTAAATGGTTTGCAGTGAAGGTATTTAAAAGAAACCTATCCCCTTCCTGCTCCTAGCACAACAGATTCACATTCATAATGAACATTCCTTTCCTGCTGCCAGACCTGTGTTGCAGAGAGTCCATTACTGCATGAATGATTTCTCCTCATACTGAGGAGCTCCATTATGATGTGGTTTACATAATAATTTCGGAGGCATTGTGAGCCACAGTGAATATTATGTGTTAGCCCTCCTCAAAGCAAGGCAGATATCAGCTTCTCAGTTAGGTTTCCTCAGATGGTATCTTCTTTGTGTGCATATAACTTTTCCTTCATTCTCTCTCGCCTCAGTTCTGTTGGTAAAGACAACATCTGCGCCTTAGACTATTGGTCTGTGGCCTTTATATATATATATATATATATGGGTAGACAGGAACTTTCTCTGCAGTAAAAATCATGAACAAAGCCATGAAATGCGTATGGTTTCTTGGCTCCAGCCATAGAAAAATACTTCCATGGCTTAAACTGCTCAGTTTTAGATAGTAAAATATATAACTTAGAGGTGAATGTGCAGTTAAAAAAAGGCAGTATGAGGTCACTATTTAAACTTTTTTTTCTGCTGAAGTTGTCAGCGTATTTAAGAATTCTTTGTGCTTAATATTGCCCTCCATTTTATCAATATAATTTAGGGCAGAGATGGGATCACTATGGGTATGTTTGTGCAGGAGAAGAAAATATCTGTAGAACAATATGGCTTCATGGGGCCAGCACAGGTAATCCTGGCAGTGCAGATGCAACAGCACCAGGGCTAGGCTTGGGTGAGCAGTAAGGCTGTGCAAGTGGGACTCCTGGACAGGTTATTCTTGGACTACTGGCACAGTGTATGACACCCTGGTTTTGAACATGTATTGATTTCTTTCTCTTTAGAACTGACAGCCTAATAGTTTCAGGCCTGATCTACTGCTCCGTTTATACCAGCCATAGAGGATTAACACTTGTTTCAGGAAAGCAGTATCATTAAAAAGATTATGCAGTGCTTGTGTTTCTAGGATGTGGGGGATGTATATATACAGGGGGTTTAAGACTCTCTAAGGGCTTGATGCAATGGGAGCTGAATGTGAGAGGGTGACAACCAGGCAACGAACAATGTGTAGTTCTGCTTTTATCATTTGGTGTCAAACTAGGGGCCAATATCCTCTGTAGCTTACACTTCAGAGTACTGCCCATGCTTACAGGGAGCAATTTCTTCCTTTAAGAGGATTGCTTCCCCCTAGCCCAACTTGGTGCTTGGTTTAGGCCCCTCTTGCTGCCTTTAATAGCATCCTTGTAGGGTTGCTTGAACTGGAGCCACTTGCAGGCATGGATTCAGAGCTCATGCTGATGTGCGGGGGTTTATTTTTAAAGCGACGGATGTTTGCAATTATCTTAAGTGTGAACACATGCTTTCTCCGTGTGAAAAGAAAGCACTAGACCTTAATGAGATTTACTCTTTCAAGCCTGAAATAAATTAAACATGGCAGCATGAGCTTTTTCTGCAGCAATGCAGTGAAGCTGTAAATATTTAAAAAATGATCTAATACTTTCATGCTCTTTTCCAGGCAGTAGCACTTCCAAGTGTTTCCCTTTTAAGGCTCCTTCTCCACCCAAATTCCTCTTCCGTGCAGTCACTGGTGTGTTTTTTGTTCTCTCTGTTGGCAAAACTCAGGGTGTTTCCCCTGCACTCAGCACTTTGACAGAAACAGGGTGAGATGGAAGCTTGAGGCCAGAGCTGAGAAAGGAGTTGCATGATGACTTTAGAGACATGTTGGCTGATTCCAGCCTGAAATTTCTCTTGTACATTAAAAGTCCCTGTAAACATATTCTGGACAAGGAATAGTGTTGCTGTTTTTTGCATGCTTTCCCTTTGTTCTCAGCTGTTTGAGCTGCAGCCAGGATTTAAGGTTGTGGAGGACCAAGTTCCCTGATGTTCTGCCCCAAGTGCACAGTTCCTTGAAGGTGGCATGTCTTCAGGCTGCCTGGGTTCCAGGCTTAGCCTGTTGTGCTCAGGAGAGGAGACGATGAAGATGCTATGGCAGCCCTGACCTTGTCACAGTGTGCGTAACCACCAGGGATGCCTAATCAAGCCTTGGCAAATCACTTAAATTGATCTGTACCTCAGTTTCTAGTCAGTAAACTATGTTTTAAAGCTTTCCTTTTGTCCCTATTTCAGACTGCTCTAGCTCTAAACTTAGAGGATTAAATTTGTACCACAAACTAGTGATTTGCTGGGAAGGTGAATGTAAGGCAAGATGAAGGTAAGCCAGCTAAGGAGCTTAGAAGTTTGGTTTGTATTTCTACACCAAGTCAGGAAGGCTCACAGCTGGTTGCATATTTGAGGTCTGCGTATGTGGTTAAGTATGATGTACAAGAATGAACGTGACATGGAAAAAATTGCTTTAGTGCTCTGTCCCTTCTGCTGAAAGGCCCAGTAATTGCCTCAAGTGTCAGCTCTTGTTAGTAAGAGTTTAGGTTGTCTAAAGAGTAACTCTACTACAGGGCTCAAGTGCCCACTGTGGCTCTGAGAAGCAGAGATGCTCCTTGTGAACAGTGAGAAGCCCAAAGCAATATGCAAAGATTTCTTATTATGAGGAATAAAATTAATTAGGAACCACATTTGTAGAATCTCACAGGTGTTAAGAGTGAGTTTTAAAAAAACAAATGACTAATTCTGGGATGACATTTGCTTACAGTGAGTAACTTGATTATTGATGGCTAATGCTCTTGCCTGATGGAACAGCTGAAGTGTGGTTTTAGCAGGGCCTAACAAAAAGAACACCAGACCCACTGCTTTCTTAACATTTCTGGCTTGTACTTGAGAAAAATGTTTTCTTTGAACTTATTAGCTATTAATTATGTGTCCTTATGGTGTTCTTTTAAAAAAGGCTTTAGAAGCCTACTTTTTAGATGAATGTTAAGAGCAAACTTTCAAGTTTTTATATCATTCATTATGAAAAGACTGTGAGTTAGCATTATAGACATGGTTCTTATAACCCCCTGCATGATTCCTTAAAAAATTTGTCTTGCTTCATTATGGGTTAAGATAGGATAGCAGTCCCTTCAGATTTACCTACTGAAGATTTTGGGGAGGTTTTAATGAGAGATGAAACACAGCTATATACATACTGAGTTATTTGTTTCCTCTCTGTAAAATTAACTCCTTTATACATAAAATGATTGCCAAATTTAAATTTCTTGTTGGAGTTTTTAATGAATGGATTTTCCATTGGCTGTGTTATGTGAGAATTACTTGCACCCCATTGTTGACTTTTGAATTTTCATCTTGCTCAACTACTGAATTCTGGGTCAAAGCAGCAAACCCACCTATTTCTTCTGCATTATTTTGATACAAAGTTTGTGTTACTTGGGGTTATGATTCTTCCCACTTCCTAACCAGACTTATTTCAAAGGAATTTGGAGAAAAGCTTTGGGTCATTATTATCTTTGGTTATCCTGTTTGCTGCAACATGGAAAAGTACCAGAGACCCACTGAGTTTGACAGGCTGCAATCTGACCTTGCCAGCTTCGTTAATATGAGCAGTGTTGGTTGGATCCAACCTGGCTGTAGTCAGTGGCTCTGAGACAGTTTGAGTCTTTTCAGTTAGGCTTGTCCCTACTTCCATATAACTCATTTCTCTTGGCTTACTGTCTGCCTGGCTCAGAGGCTGACCTTATCTCTCTGAACTGGCTTCTTCCTCCAGAGTTTACCCTCTAGGCCCAGGTGAAATCTCCTGGGGATGCTACTCATGCAGAGATGTTCAGCTTCTTGGACAGCAGTCCTTCTGCTGGCTGGTACTGACCTTGTCAGGTCTAGCCTGTGGAGATGCAGTAACTGGAACACCTGCTGGGAATTGTACTGCCAAAGATTCTTTATAATATGTTGGGGGCCTTTTTTTGCAAACAGGTGCTAATAATTTTGCATTCAATTTCCATTTAAATGGAGATATTAACCTCAGGAGTCCCATAGAGGCCAGCTGGAGTGTGAAGTTAAATAGTCCTTAGTGCTGTGCTGTTTTTTACACTACTGGAGGTAAATAAATCCTGATACGTCTTGAGTCACTTTCCTTTGTGATGCTTGTGTCCTTCTCCCCCTTCTCCTTGCACCTCAAGCAGGAGGAAAGGGGCAATTAGGTAAACCAGATGTGAAAATATTCAGATGCTCTTTCTCTTTTGTCTGGGGGTATGATAGTGGTCTAGCTGACCTCTGTAAACACTCCCAGTCCTGTCTCCTGGGGATCTGAGATCCTACCAGACCGGCACCTCTCCTCTATGAGGGGTTTGTCCCACAGCATCTGATGTGGCTCTCTGTGCCTGCAGCATCTGCAAGGGGCAAGCTGTACCTTGCATGTGTTGACAGTTCCCTAATGGCAAATCCCACATCTCTAAATAATACAAACTATGGCCTGCTGTTGGGCTCATCTGTGCTCAAGGGAACTTGCCATTCCACTTTGAGTCCCTTGGCAGATGCCTTCTAAAAATAAGGCCCTAACTGCAGCCAGCTGTTTGTTCTATCCGTTGGTTTTCTCATTCTGATCAAATTTGGTTTGCTCTGGCACAAGTTCCCATCCCATAACTACTAGCTTTCCTGACATAGATGCCATGTATGGTATTAACAGACCTCTGCGGGGGGAAAAAAAGACTTCAAACTTGATTGTTTTTTTTTTTAACTATAAAGCTATCTTGGGTGTGTTAGAGGTTTTGGCTACAGAGGCATGAGTATTGTTTTTCCCTTTGCTATCTTCTTGCACTAGGCATGAAACAGCCTATTTTGCACAGCTGACATACTCAAGAGTTCAGGAGTGCAGGGTTTTAAATGAGTGCCTTGCATTTATCTGAATAGCCTGACCCAGAGTCCCAACTCACCTGCTTTATACCTGGCTGTGGGTTGTCTGCAATGGATGGAATCTCAACATGAACTTCATGGTGTTGTCAGGCAGGAAAAATGCACTCTCCTGGTACAGCGAAGGAAGGAGTGAGGTTCTGAGTTTGCAGCAGAGAAGGCAGTGCTGAAAAGTGCCTATTGAGTTCCTGTGATATCTGATGTCTGCCTCTGAATAAAGGCTTTGCGAAATAACAGGTTGTTCTGTCTGTGAGGAGCTGAGCTGTCCATCACTTTGATGCAAAGAGATTAGTGGCTAGGTTAAAATGGAGCCGAGGGAGCCATTGTTGTAATTGCTGCAATTGCTGCACTTCTGGATTGGTAAGACACAGTGATCTGCTTATCTAATGGCTACTATTTTTAGTGCAGGAGCATTCCGAGGCCCTGGTGCACCAACTGTTACACTGAGCCAAAAGACAATCACAGTCTCCAGGAAGTCACAGTCAATCTTGACAAATACCATCAGGTCCCTCTGCTTGCTGCATCGTGGTTCTTGCATGTTCCTGTCCCAGGCTAGAGAGCGAATAACTGCCACTGACAGTGCCTTAAATGTCTGTTATACTTTTGCTTCCTCTATGTGCATCTTTGAAGCAAGCTGATGAAGTGTTTCCTAGGCTTCTGCTCCACCTACAAGCAGGCTGGCTCATAATGGAGGGCTGGTAACTGAACTTTAAGGAGCTTCATTTAGCAGTGGATGGACAGCTTATTCAGTTTTGAGATGTAGCAGGGAGTGGTGCAGTTCTTTGCCGGGGCCTCTCTGGGAACTTGGGTGATCTCTTAGAGGCTGTGTGTGAACATGCTGAGGCTGGAACAGTTCTATGAGCTGCTTGTGTTATCCATGAGGGCACCACTGTTTCTGAGCCTCTTATGGTTGGACATATGGCTTAATGCTCTTCCATTTTCAACTCCAGAAGGGACTGTGTGCTTAGGCTAACTGCAAAGTGTGGGCTGAAGTTTCAGGTTGCAACCTGTATTTTGATTTGTGAAGGCTGCAGAGAGTCAACCTGTGTGTGAAATCCCAAATATTTTTAAACAGTAGTAAAGGAAGCCTGAGGTTAGTTTCCATCTGGTCTTTGGATCACTGTTCAAGATGTATTATCTCAGTCTGAATTGGCTCCCGCTCCTGTTGGCACCTGGCAAGACTTTCTTGCTTCATTAGCACAAATGATCAGCTATTGGCACAGTGCCCCTTATGGAAGTTAATGTCAATTTTTATTCTATTATTGATTGTTAATTAGTCACGCATATTGTTAGTAAGAGGAAAATCTTCTGGCACCAGTCCTTGTTGACTCAGCTTTTCTCTGACAGCGATGTGAATCGGCTTAGCAGATGGGTTGCCATTTGATATTAACAGCAACCTTGTCAGCCACTTTGCAGACTAACAGCAATGGGTGAGCCTGGAAAGCATGTGGGCACACATTGCAGGCTGCACATTCACATGGCACTGCTGTGTGTGTTTCATGTAGTGTAAGGAGGTAAATAAGAGGAACTTGTACCTCAGTCCTCTTAGATGAAGGAAAATTTGTCCTCAGAACAATTTATTGTGCCTTCAAGATGGTGTCTGTTTGTAGGTTATAGGTAACAACGTCTAGGACTAGATTGGGTTTAAAGAGCCAAGTTGCAAAGTGGGGAAGCTTTCTCCACCTGGGATGATGCATTTTGCTAAGATACTTTGAAAACTGTCTTCTGGGTGAAAATGACATTTTTTGGTAGGATTTCCCCCTCTCTCCCCCCCCCCATGTAATGACTTAAAATTATTATCAGCAAAACCTCAGTCTTGGAGAGTATAATTACAAGTAAGTCTCAGCTTTCCACTTTCCAGTTTTTGAAAGTGGAAACATTTCAGTCCCTTGCCTGCCTAGGCTCAGCATGTAGTCTGGGCTGTATAAGGCTTCAGGATTCCGTGTTGGCAACAGCCATTCCCTGGGCAGAAGGATTAGAATAATTCATTTTATGTTTTTTTTTGTCAGGAGTCAGAAATAGCTTCTTCCTGTCTCCTGTCATCCATGGTCATTTCTATCCAACTCTACCAATCTCAGTGAATGAGCAGATAGCTGATAGCAGCCTCCCCCTCCATTAAGAAAGTACCCTAATATAAATAGCAAAGGACCTTTAGGGCTACAAAAGACTGGAGGAAGTTCAACAGAAGAGGGAATCTCCTCCAGGAGTGATAAGACAGCATCCTATGCTGACATCCACTGAATTGATTTTTATAAGTGGGGCACTTCAACATCTTCGTTTTTAAACAAATATTTAGTTGTTCACAGATAAAGCCTTTGGAGCTCAGTAAGCAGCATTGCCTGTGACATTGTAAAATCCATCAGGTAGAAGGTTTTTGGCAGGAAACTCTTAAAAAAGCAGCTCCTGAATTGAAATTCTCGGGCAGGGTTTTTCTTCCTCCTCCCCAGAGCAAAAGGAAGCTTTGATGCCAGAGCTGAGGACAAAACAAACAGGAATGTGTGAAGAATTAAACATCTCAACAGTGCTCCTGTCTCTCCCAGCTGCAGAATTCAGTGCACTTTTCAGTCTTAGAAGCCTCTGCGGTCCCTGCTGGTGGGGCCAAATGAAATTCACTTCAATCTGAGGCCAAGAGTGACAGGAACTGGAAAAGGCTCAGGAGATTTCTTCTTGCTGGCTCTTGTCCTGCCTGTTTTAGAGAAGAAAACTGAGACAATAAACACTCAGGAAGGACATGATGTTGGGACAGCTCCCACAGCTCTGGAGGAAGCTTGAGTCTTTCTATCTCTGCCTACTACCTGGTCCTCAATGCTAGCATTACTGCTTGTTGTACCTCTGAGTAGGGCTGCAGCATGAGAGTCTTCCTGCATTGCTTTTCACGTGCTTGTTAGCACTAGGCATGCCCATGTAGTTTCCGAATACCATGAGAGCTGATAGATGGGTTGAAGCAGAGTCTGCAAATGATTGAGCTTACTTTGATTTCAAGGTAAATCTTGGTCTTGGGGACTCTCAAGTGAAGTGCTTTTTGTGATTGCCTCACCATTACAAGTGCTTGCTCAGAGGCTAGTTAAAAAAACAATGTTGTATGAGTTAGACCAAACATTTTCCACACTTAATCCCTGAGATAAACTACTCGCTAACATCCCCAGGACTACACGAGGCAATTAAATAGGATCATGGCAGTACTTTGCATGTAACTCACAGTGGCCTTCTGGGAGCAGGAAAACCTAATTTTATTGGATTTGTTATCCTTTTCTTAAGAATTAATAACTTCTGAGACTTTTGGCCTAATATGTCTGATTTTATATTGTAATTCAACAGCATAAGGAAAACTGTCTGGATCAAAAAATCAAAACAATCCACAACCCCTCCCCCCCACCTGTTAGTGAAGATGCTTTGTGTGTCCATAAGAGTGAATTACTTTTTACCTGCATTGCAGGGCTGGTGCTGTCCAGATTCAGCACAGAGCTCCCTGGGGTAGGACTATTTCCTTCATTTTTAAAGCCTTGTGGGATAACATGCTTTGCAAGTAAAGAAACCAGGCTAGGTGAAATGGCTGTCTTATGCTTTGCATGGAGTATGTGGGAGGAGCAGTGTGCAGTCCACTGAATGCACATCATCTCTGCACAGACGAGGGGGAAAAACCTCCATGGGAGAGTATCTGCATCTGTGAGGAGCAGACTTCCTTGATGAAGGGAGACCTGAAGGGTTTTAGTGGTAATCTGGACTGATTTTCACTATGCTGTTATTGCTATTTTAGAGCAGCAGCACCCAAGAGCCTGACACTTGTGGACAGAGACCCTGTTATGCTAAGGACAAAAAGGCCGCTCTGCAGCAATAAATGCAGCTTTCATACTAGGGGATAACAAGTGAGTCCAGGCCAGAGATAGCAGTTCACAGCTGGCTTTTAGCTAAATGCCCACAGCAGCACATCTATGCTGTGTCTGGTAAAGTCCCTGCCACACGCATTTCCCTGTGTTCCTTTAATGCCTCCCTGCAGAGCAGTAGGTGTGAGGTAAGGTCTTGCCTGTCTCTGTGGTGGTCTCTGCCTGGTCCAGCCTTATCAGCTATGGTATGAACTGGAGACCCTATGATTTTGCTGCTTGGTGTAAGACAAGGTTTTGTGATGGTTGCAAGAGGTGACCAAATAGGGGAGAGGAAAGGAGGGAAGTCTTTTGAAATCACTACAAGCTGAAGCTGTGGAGAAGCCAAGAACACCTGCCTCTGCTGCTGCTATTGTTATATACAGGGACCCACATTACACAGTTGTTGGAAAATCTTTTCTTGCTGTTTGCTGGGCACTTGGAATTGGCTAGATTACTGCAAGCTGCAGGAAAGCCAGCTTCTCTGACTCTCCTAGTTCTTTATCGCAAGATGCTTGGGAAGAGATTTAAGTAAGAAGACTGAACTGGAGGTAGTGAGGTGAAAATAAGAGGTAAGTCTTTCCTTGAGGTTCGGCGCTTCACAAACCAGGAGCACGTGCATCGTCCTAAGATAAAGAAGTTTGTCAAGTCTGAGACAAGTCAGGAACCCATCCCTAAGAACTTCACTGCACAAAACATCACAAGCAAATTAATAACCTGTGACAGTTTGGAGTGAGTGCAGTCTGGATGGCTGAAACACGCATTTGCAAAGTTATCCTTTGCCGTGCTACTGCGTACGGCGAGAAATCCCCTTGCATTGTGGCCTTGTAATGCTTCCCCAAATTCAATTATGTAACTTCAGGCAACAACAGTAAGCACTGATGGAGAAAGCAATGTTATTGCACTGTCAGCTGCCTGCGCTAATGCCCAATGTCTCGTCCATTCAGCCCTGCAGGAAGGGACAGGCACTGTGATGCCGAATTCCTGCAGATGGAGAATAGACCTGGCCTGTCCCAGCAGTGAGGGGCGGGTGGGGGCGGGCAGCCGCTGGGTGGCGCTGTTGCCCTGCACAAATACCAAAGGAGCGGCACTGATCTGGGAGGTAAAAAGGGAATGAATGGTACCAGGGACAAGGGTTTGGGAGTGGGTTCCTCATATCACTCTGGTTCTTGTCATTAATGAAAACAGGAGTTGCATTTAATTATGACTGTTCTCCAGCAAGGAATAGCACACGAAGCCTTTGCACCATTTTCTCACACTTGATAAAGGTATGATCAGCCACCCTTCAAGGTTACAGAGGAAAGCTTAAGAGCAGAAGGCAGATGCTTCCCAAACCTCCTTGGCATTCTTAGATGCACTGAGATAGCTTCAGACCCTGATTGTGGTCCGTTTTGCATTGTACTAGATAGACAGAGGACAGTTGCAGAGACAATTAGCAAGGCCTGGCCTTTGCTTTTTACTCCCTTTTTCAAGTCTGAGCTGATTCGTGTGAAAGGAAAAAGTCTGAGAAACACTAGGCAGAAGTTAACCTGCAGAGAGAATGGGAAATGACACTTATTTGGACTGCGCTTGGGAAGTTTGGAGGTCGTCCTCCTTCAGATTCAGTTTTAGACTTTCTTCATAACATAGATACAGCTGGGGGGGACTTTGGCCCTGGAAGACAGGACAACGCTGACAAGTCCAGGAAGAGTTCACCAGGAGAGAGAAATGGATAGAAAAGCTTTGTGTGAGATCAGCAAATGAAAAGTCAACCATTTGACCTTCTTTGAACTTATTTCAAATCCACCAGGCATGGAGAAAATTGAGGCTATAACTCAGGTTGGTCCTGTTGGCCGCATAACCATTTCCATTACAATGGGCTGTTTGTCTTAATTGAGCTGGAGCCTGTCCTATGACTAATTGCCAGGTCACACTGGCCCTAAATTAAAGAACAGATACATTTCCTCGAAAAGTCTGTCTCTTTTCAGGCAAGCTAACTTCCCAGCCCCATCTCGTGGCTGCTGGGACAGTGGTGACAGGAGAAGAGAAGTTTTGTTTCCGTGTTGGCCATAGCTGTAAGACAAGCAGGAGCTGGTTCTTACTTCATGGCATCCCTGTTGCATGAGACCTGATAGCACTTTGTGTTGTTATTACAACTCTGCTGAATTCTGTCTGACACATTCAGTTCCCAGATGTCTGAGGGATGAACTGAGCCCTGCTACTTTGAGACTTAGCAGACCTATTTATTATCTGGGAAAGTTTGGTGTTACGTTTGGCCTCAGCCTTGCTATCTTTAGTTCTCCACTGGGAGAAAAAGGGAAGAAATGTGCAACTGAAGATGGGATGTGGGGTGGGAAGGGCCAACTTCCTGGCAGATTAGATGCTGAAGATCTCCCAGAGTTACCCAATTCTGGCTGGCACTTCCTCCTGGGATTTGCCATGCTATAGAACAGCAGCCTCCTTCTCCAACCTGGCAAATCTGGGAATTAGGTTGTTATTAGCCTGATTTTACAGAAGTCACTCGAAAGATGGAAGAATAAGTCAAGACTAGTATTTCCTTCTTGCTAGTATTAGAGCAACAGACTGGATGCCACGGTGAACAGCAGCATAACAGCTGCTATATGGAAAGAAGAGGTTCTCTGCTCTTTATTTCACCTGCTCTATTAGATTTCATTAGGTAGTCTCCCTCTAGGATAGAGCTTGATGCAAGAGCTGCTGCTTTACCTGCATAAATCACTCTGGCTGTAGCTAGAAGCTATCAGGAGTACAGCACAGACAGTGAAAGGAATTTCACAAGGGGAGTTTTTAATCTTCTGCCTCTGAAGTACATTAGTAAAAGCTGCTGAAGTGAGCTATAGGCTCCTGGACCCCTTGCTGCTTTCTCTTCTCCACACACCATCATCTGTGGATGGAATTTGTCTTTTCTCTTGTTCTAGATATGCCCCACAGCATTCTCCTATGAGATGTGGGCCATGTGGCAGTGCAGCAGCAGTCTAGGGGCTGGGATTGATATACAGCATTCAGTTTAGTGGCCTGCAAGGTGAAATCCCCACTTGATCTTGGAGGCTGGCCTCTGGGGGCTTTGCATAAATGCCAGATGCTGCTCAATTAACCATGTTAAATGAAGGCCCTCACCTTGCTTCAGTGTTCAGAGCTCAGAAGCTGCCCTCTGTTAAAGGCTGGTCTTGTCCTTGCAGCTCCCTGTTTGACAGGCACAACTGACACCAGAGTACATACGAGGGCAAGAGCTTAGCTATTCATAGTAAGCCCATGGTCTGACCAGGCAGCTCTTTCCTACCTATGCAGTCCTGAAGGCTTTGCAGTCAGTCCCATTGCATTTGTGTTCCTTACCAGAAAGCTTGTCATAGCAAGAGAAAAAACACAGGCTTCCCCAAGGCTGGACTGAACCTGCAGGAGTTATTATGTGAGCGCATTCATTATGGTTAAAGGGCCTTGTCTCATAATTATCGTCTCCATAAATTACCCATTCATTTAAAATTATTATTACAAGATGGCTGGCTAATGATTCTTCCCCTTTGATTATTTATAGGGCATTTACTTTGCATTAGCTTTGGCTGCTAGGATGGGTTCCAGGATTAGCAGCTTTAGAGCAAGGATTGACAAGCCCTTTTCTCTCCCTTCCAATTAGGGAGGCATTACAGTACTTCTGGTGCAAACTCTTTGAGGAAGGAGGGAATGGGCTGCTTGCTGGAACAGGGGGAGAGACTGTGCTGATTACTTGCTTCACTGATAAGTGCTCGAAGATGTCTGCAGGCAAATAGTCTGCTTAAGACTTCAGAAAGAAGATGAGGTAGTACTCCAGTTCCTTTAGTAAAAGCCAAAACATCAGTTCCTCTCAGAGGATGACAAAGGGCATGCATGGTACACTGGACTATGGTCTGCAAGGCTGAGACAGGAGGGACTTCACTGCAGAGGGTCAGAAGCAGTCAAAGGATGTAGCTAGAGATGGAGACTGTGGTATAGGGGAGCAAACTTCAGTGCTTGTGTCCTTCCCTTGCAAAGATCAGGACTTGCTACTCTCAGTACTGCATCCTTTTGATGTAATTCTCAGAGGAAGGGCATGCCAGTCAGTCAGACCAGTGCCCTCAGTTTGTGAAGGTTTTGTGTTCTGCCACAGGCTTCCTAAGGGATCTCATGTGAATTATTTAACTTCTAGTGCCTCTTCCTTGCAGAGGGTAAAACTCTGCCTTACCCTGTGGAAGTGTTGCAAGGAGAGTCTAATTAATATACATGAGGCAAGCTAATATTCCAAGGGAGGGGAGGGCTGTATATGCCTTGACTAGTGAACATCTGTCATTTTCAACACTGAAAGCTAACAGTAATATTAAAGTGCGCGATACTAATGCATACCCAGATACTTAAGGAAGTATCTACCTATTCACACAAAACAAATTAGCACCTGCTGTGTGAAGCATAGGGGCATTATTTCTGACAAACAGATTTTTTTCCATAAAGGGTGTTGTTTAATAGATACATGCAGTCTTTTTCGCAATTAGGCAATTAGCTATGCCATTAAAAGTGAGTTAAGCTCATTGAACCAAATTGAAGAGCACCAAAAAAATGTGAAATTAGATATCACAGACAGACAGCCCAAGGCAAAGTATGGACTTTACATTCCTAGTGTCTATCACTCTGATACTTGTGATGTGACAAAGAACTGACTCTCCAAACTTGTTGGAACAGTATCAGCACTGACACCACTGCAGCTTTAGCTGCTAAGGCATCTGCTCTTTTCCTGTGCTTTGCTCTGTGGTAAACACTTGGTATAAGAGTCCTTGATTCAAAGGACAAAAAAAAAATACAATTTAAAAATCCAGATGCTGGATAACATGCGTTTGAGCAGCTTTCAATGTCAGGCATACTTCCTTGAAGTTTTGCACTGTGGTTAGGTCAAAAAGCCATCTAGTCTTCATCAGGGTGATACAGGCAATCTAGATTTGTTGTGCTCTACATGGAGCTGTAATAAAATAATGCAGTTTGTTATATCTGAAATTACCCACCTTCTAAAGGGCTTTGATTCCATCCTAACGTGATGATGTAACTGTGACCAAATGCTTCTGGCTTGGAACTTAATCTCTGCTGTCAAGATGCTGCATCAAGAAAAAGTTTTGCAGTGCTCCCTCCCACTTCTTTCATTGCCTGCTCTTGTTTGGAGTTACATTGCCCAGAAGCTGGCTTCCCTGTGTACAATATAAATGGGATGTATTTTGTTGGTGTCAATGTTAATATCAACTTTGTCCCTTAGGATTGATGGCACAGAGCATGTTCTTCAGCCTGCTCTCCCTCCTCATAATGTGTCCATTGTCTGTATGTTTAGCAGGTCCTTCTGCTTTGGGATGTGACTCCATCCATGCTTTCTGGATTGCTTCCCCTGCTTCCTCCTCCAGCAAGAGGACATGGTTCTTTCTCTAGTCACTTGTCAAATCAGAGGAAGATTTCTGGGGAGCTCACTGAAAGTCAAAATGAGACCAGATTTCGCTGGACACTTCTCTAGAGCAGATCTTTTCTAGTTTGAGTGGCTAGAATACCAAATGATATTGGAATAGGAATATATTGGAACTTCCTACAGAAACTCAGAAAAACAGCTCATTACATAAACCTTGCAAAAGACGTTTTACCCTTTACTGTCCCCCAGGCTCGTGATTTCAGCTTCATAACAAAACTTCTCCCTGGGCTGCAAACACCCCTTGACCTTTTTTTACCTCACTGAAGCCATACAGGAGCTAAGTGAAACTCTTAGAAACAAGAGCATGGTCTGTTGAAAGTAAATGTGGGTGAGCAGAATCCTCTGTGAGAAAAGAGGTCAAGAAATTATCAATAGAAAAACCTGCCAAGGTGGCAACTTCCTCAGGTTTGACTTCTATGAATATGTCCCATCTGATTAGCTTTATAGTTTTGGTCTATTATAGAAGCATATTGTGTTGGAAACCATTTTGAAAACTGAGAATATGCTTTATTACTTCTCAGGCCTTTTGTGAGAATCAGGGAAAAGGAATGTTTTGTATCTGGGATGAACCATGGCCTCTACTCTCCTCCTGATGCTTAAGAGATTGTTCTCAGATTTGCACACACTTCAATGGACACTTACTAACCTTTTTTCTGTCCATAAGCCTTTTGTACATGTTGGGTTTTTTTTTCTTTTTTAAGCCTTAAAGATGGCTTTGAAGACAAGTTCATTTATCTCTTGCCTTTTGAAATGTATATATCGATTTTTGTCTGATTTTGCTAGCCAGCCCAGTTTGCACCTGAAGTCAACTGGACAGATGAGTAGGCCTAGGGAGAGAGAATGGTGGGTCACTGGAGAGAAAGATGAGCTAGAAAGCACATAAGCCTTCCAGAAAACTTAGTATCAGCTCTTCCATCCTTGTAATATGAGCAAGTCACTCTGTGGAGGTGTAAAGGCTGGTGCTGGCTTCACACAGTGCAATCAGAGGCATAGAAAATGTATTATCAACACAGGAAGGCACTTTTGATGCTATTTATACTTCTTATTGACAATTCCTCCCCCCTCTCCCTGCCCCATTCTGGATTTGATGCTAAATTCACCTGAAATATATTCCTTCATTTGCATTTATGTGTTTGAGGGGTATTTGAGGGCAGAAGTGAGGAAAAAGAAGAGTAACTCATAAAATGATAATCAGGAGATGCTGAATTTCTTTACTTCTCTGTGTGGGAGGATTATATTCTTGTCCAGGTACAGTGGTCCTGAGAGGATGAAGATAATTGGATTTTCCGTACCAGATTTGCCATGATGTTCTGTAATTGTTACCGTGTAGAACTTCCAGCTATGTACAACTTGGCTCACATGCAGGGATACCTAGACAGGAAGCAATGACTGGGTGAGCTTTTCTGTTTGTGGACTCTTCTGGCTGGCAATGACACTGGTGTCATACTGGGGTAAAAGTGTTACAGACTGTTTCACATGCAGAATTGTTATAGGCAACACTGGCAAAATGTTTCAAGTCCATGTATCTGCGTTCATGGTGTTTATCAGTGCACTTATGCCATGCAGCACAAGTGTGAACTTGTCTTAGGATGCTTGAATCTCCATCTCAGCATTTTGGTCCCTTTGAAGATTTTCTGAGGAACTTTTCTTTCTTCCTGAGATGGAACGATTAGCAGCGTATCAGGTAAAAACATTCTCCTTTTAGCAGAATTGTTGCTAATTTTAAGGTGAGAGGAGATAAGCTGTTGCAGCATACCTGCATTGTCTTGGATATGATATTTTAACAAAGCTGCTATAGGCTCTGCATGTGTTTTTGTAACAAACTGCTGAGCATGTTAATTAGATGCAAATTATCATATGTATAATAAAAAAAATATATAAACGTTGTCCAAATATTTAAAAGGAATCAAAACAAACCACCTCCCCTGTTCCACACCTATATCCAGCTTAACTGTGGCACAGCAAACATCTCTAAGATGTCTGAGGTGGGGTGATGTGTCAGAAGGAATGTGAAGGGGTGTAGTAGGGAACACTACTTTTCAGCATAACCTTTAAAGATTAAAAGCATTTGTTCAGAACAGCATTTGTAAATATTAAGTACATTTGGCAGCTCTAGTATTAGATTTTTACAAATTGTTGTTCATATTGAACCCATATAATGTCTCTGTCTTGAGATGCCTTATTTATGTGTATGTTTATTCTTTTATTTGGAGTATGTTGCTCAGGAGGGAGGTGAGAGGAAAGGAAGATGAGATCAGAGAGGCTGACTGCAGAGTGGACTTGCTATACCCTTGCCTGTTGGCACTGCTTGGTAGCGTGTGTTTGGCAGAGATGTTAAGTAATTGTTCATACAGGTGGAAACACACACACACACACACAAATGAGATCACAAACGTCTTGGAAATTTGCTTCCTTCCAGACAGGCTTTTGTATTATCCCCAGAGAAGAGAGGCTTTTTAAGTAAAGGTTATAAACTTATTATGTTATAATAAGATGTTTGTTCTCTCCATAATTAAATAAAGAAATACGGTTTGTAAGGAGCCACTTCAGTTCTGCATCACTGACAGAGGCACTTACCTCTTATGTAAATTATGTGAAAGCTTTGAATTTATTTGAGGGGAAGCATGCATAGTGCTTCAGTTTGCTAGTCATTGCAGCAGGTTAAGAGCTGTGCTTCCCGAGCAGCATCTGCCTCCAGTCAGCTTTGACTCTCTGGCAGGCACAGTGAAAGCAAGTGAGTTTGACTGAAGGAAGAGGCTGTGTCTTAAAATTGGGGACTAAAATGTGCATTTTGCTTATTGCAAAATGAAGACTGAGCTGGGGTGTGATTCCATATTTACAAATGTATCAACAAGATAGACATGGCTGACTATGTCCCTTTTCCAATCCTTTTGTCTGTTGGCAAGAGTCTGAAGTTGAAGAGAGGAAAACTTCCCTTTTGTTTCTATACCTGATTTTCACATCCTATTTTTATTTATTTATTTCTTTCCCTTGGGCCAGAAGCCCTGACTGCTAGGCATGGCTCTCCAGAATCCTGATCTGTTGCTGCAGCCGTTATCTCCCAACACAGGTATTTGTTCCATCTATCCGTTAGTTGTCTTTCCTCATAACTCAGCTCCTTTCAGTAAAGTTCACCTGTCAGGACCACTTTCTAATCTGTTCTGCAGCTGGCTGGAGTTGTGGACAAACACTCAGCATGGTTTCACACATCTGCTCAAAACACTGGTTTGTTTGTATACAAGCCTTGCTCATCTGCCCTCAGCTGGTGAAATAAAAACACAAACAGAACCTGGGATAGCCCCAGATGAAGGTTTTTTTCTTGGCCAAAGGGCAGACCTGCCCTGCACCTTCTAAATTCCAGTGAAACAGCCATTGAGAGGAGGTGTCAGATCAGGTGATGAAGATGCTGCTGGATGGGATTGCCATGTGGCCAGGCAGGACACAGGGCCTGGAGACTTCTCTCTAAAAAGGTGCTGGCTACTAACAGTAATGTGACAGCTTCTCTTCCAGGACTGTCTGCACTCCAGGTGTTCAGCAGATCACATATTCAGCAGCTGCTGTGCATAGTATGGAAGGTTTTGGAGGTTCCTGTAAAAGGGGGATGTGAAATGCTCTGCACCCTCACATCTGCAGAAATGCAACAACAGCTTTAGTTGATTCAGCCAGATGATTCAAACTGACTTAATCTTGAACTCCAATTCCTGTGCAAACTCTATCAGTTTAGCTGCAATTAAGTCATGACTCTTGCAGAATTAATGATTTTTCCTTGGGGGAAAAGAGGGGAGGAAAAAAAAAAGGCAGCGTTCATGGAGTCCTACTTTTTAGTTCTACTGCTCAGCAAACTGCCAATTCTTGATTCTTTCTTCTCATGCCTGCTAGCAACAAAGGATATTTTCCCTTGTTAGGTTTTATTGTTTATACTGGGTTGAACAGTAACAAAGGTGTAAGAGTTAAGGCTGTGGATGCATGATCAAGTTAGCGCCACTTACATCAGTATCTATGTGTCAGATGAGATGCGGTGATTTTAGGGGTTGTAACCCCAAATAAATGGAAGTCTGACTGTACTAGGCTTATAAGAAGAAAGGTTCATAATGCTCAGTTATCTTTACTTTGCCACGGACTAGCAAGGTTCACATAGGCAGTACTGAGGTTTACTTAAGGTATGCTAATTTGTTTGGTTGGATGCATATTTGACTGTCATGTATGCTTTCATATAACGCAGGGGTTATTTCTGAGGTGGGATTTAGGCTCTGTATGTAATCAGTGAAGAAAAGAAAGCACTTTTAACCTAACTTCTGACAAGCTTGCATCTCTTTTGCAGCCTATATGAGGCATCAAGGTTCTCAATTTACATCCCTGAGTTAAGCATTATGATGAGGAAAAAATAAAATGCCTTCCAAACAACTTTTGCTGTTGCGTATTGCGCTTTTATGATTTCTCTGGCCAACTCCAGGAATGGAATTTTGCGTGTCTGCATATCACTGTTAACCTGCTTGTTATCATAAGCACATTGAAGAGTTGGGTTTCTTTGCTTATCCTCAAAAATCCTCTACCACTCAAGGTCAGCCAGCTGGACACAGTTCATGCAGCTGGAGTAATGGAATGATTCACGAACTAGGTCACTCAGTTTTAATTATTCCTCACAAGAAAGAAGAAAAGAAGAAATTCGCACCCTAGTCCAGCATGTTAAAAAATGGACAGCTCTGTACAATGTTTCCCATTGTCCTGGCTATGACATGAAAGGGACATGTGGAAGTTGCTCCCAGAAAGGGAGAAAGAATTTATATACTGGATTTTCAAGGCGTATGCTGTATGCGTGTTTATGTAGCTCAACAGCTAGGATGCAGTACTCCCATAAAAAGCTGTCCCGATTCATGCTAATGGGACCCTTTCAGAAAGGTTCTATTTCAGTCTAAAAAGCTTCCTTGTCTGTGTAAGCTATTCCCTTTAGAGTCTGTAACTTAAAATGATAACATACACAAAGAACATTTGCTACATATTCAACATGTAGCTGCAAAGGAATAGCAACAAAGTCAACGAACGTGATTTTGAACCAAAAGACTGTAGGTTGTGCAGGAAGAGCAAAGAGCAGTCTGGACCACAGCATCTATCTTCCCTTCCCATTTCATCTTCCTATCTCATTATACTGTGATCAGAAGCTAGAAAATCAGGATTTGAATGCTGTTTTGAGATACTCAGCTCAGGTTACCCTAAACATTATTTATCTTTTAAAAGGGTTTTGTATTTAACTTTCCTACATTGAGTCAAAAAAAGCAAGAAGTAGCTTTTCTGTGAATACCATCTCTCCACCTTGTCTCTGACTCTGTGTTACTGCCTCAGCTTTGCTTTTCTGAATTCTGGCACTACTCAGTGGCCAGGGATTTTTTGTTTATTTGCCTTTACATTTAGTATTGATGAAATATTTATCAATATTAAATGAGACTCTGCACTGGGGGAGGGGGGAAAAAGTGAATCTTGTTTTCCCTGTGACTTTTACAAAGCCCACTGAGAGGATAAAGTATGTAAATAGCAAGAGGTCCTGACAAGCTTTGTCTACGCGAGAGGATGGTGGTCTGCTGTGGACATGGGTTTTAGGGTATGCCAGTTAAGCCATTTGTATAACTGATGGGTTTGTGCCAATGTGCCTGGAAGGAAGGGTGGAACACATATGGTGCTGGCTGTACGAATCAGACCCTGAGCTGCAGTATTTACTGAAGAAAATGCAGCTTTTCAACACTCTTTATGCAATTAACCAGTCAAGAAACCCAAAGATTTTGTTGCTAGCAAAGTGACTGCAGCTCCAGCTTAGAACTTTTCAAATGCTGAATTTGATTAGAAAATTTTATTGTGATTGGCTTGGTGACATCTCTGGGTCTGTCAGCCTTTAGGGGGAATCTCTGCAGGTAAAACTGTTGTGTTTGTTTTGGTATTCCTGCTTTGTGCCTTAGCAGGAGTAAGTTGCCCTTCAGAGTCTCATGGCTAAAAAAATTGTCTTTCAAGGGAAGGGGGCCCTGCTTATCAGAGGAGAAGCCAGGTCCTTTCCTTATCAAGCACATTGTCTCTTCCCTCTTGTAAGAGAAGTTTGCAGGCCACTCCCCAGAGCCTGTGTAAGGCTCAGCCTACCGGGGTTTACAGCTCCCAACACAACAGCTACAATGGAAGGACATATATTTTACACACAGCATCAGCCCAGCACAGATTTAAAAAGCAGCATTTGTGGGAGCTGGTTCTCTGCACAGTTAAATTCTTGGCAGCCAATTTGCCCTGCTGCTGTGGCTGAAAGGGAGTGCTCTGGGCTGACTTCACTCTGGCTGCAGCTCTTGTCTACCTGTATTTGCTGCTGGTAGAAGTTTGAGGCCCTCTTTCTATGATTTGGGGATTTATTGGTTGTTTGCTCTGCTCTTTTCTCTCCTCTTTTCCCTTCTTTCCTCTCTGTTGTCTTTGCAGTTTGGTTTTACTTGAAATAGAAATAGCTGTGACTGGTCTTCAGAGAACTAAGTGTGTTTATTCTCTATGGGCTATATTGAGAAATCACTGTTCAAACCAAGGCACAGAGTCCCTATTGCTCTTTGGGTGATGTCCTGATTCCACAGATACCAGATTTCTCAGTGACTTCAATGGTACAAATATTTTCTGGAGTAGGTTTGGTACCTCTCCAAATTCTTGCACTTAACTAGTAGAGAAAATAAAGCTTTTTTTGTACTCTTTAAAGGAGTCATGTGGAGAGCATCAGTGTCAGGTTCCTGCTCTGTATTGCTGTCTAGAGGAGCTTCTAAATCAAAGTTGTTCCTAGCTATTGAGCTTAAACTGTGCAAAGAATTATCCTATGGGAGGATGCAAAACCCTCCCTACCCTGTGTGTGTCTTAATTTTGCAGAAATGTAGCTTTTGGCCTGACATTTATTTATTTTGGTTTTAAGAAAGGAAGTAAAAGAAATGGAAATGGGATGAATAATTTTTCTTCTTGGGGTTCATTGTTCTGCTGCCTCGATGAAAAGGTTGCCCCTAGGAGCAGATTGTACTGTTCTTTCCTTGACAGCCCTCTTCCCTCCCCTTCACATCTCCACCCTTCCCCCTGCATATCAAAACTGCCTGGGGATCTGAAGCCAAGCAAATACTGTTTCCAGAGGATTACGTTAGTTATGTCATTCTTGCTTGTCATAGGTTGATTCTTTCTGAAAGGTCATCTCAGGAGTTGTTTGTGCAAGTCAAAGATAAGGGAAACCATCGGGATGTGAGTTTGCACAGGCTCCTGTGTGGTGACTGGACCAACAGCCCCATGTCACTGTTGACCCTTGGGGGAGAGGAAACAAGCCTCTAATATCATTGTGCCTCAGATGCTTCCCAGATGGGTGGTGAAGGTCCATTCTGATGAAGGGTAACACAGGACAAGAGTATCCTAAGATGTCTTTAAGAGCTGTTTCTGCCTTAAAATAAGTGGGAATGAATAAATTTTGTAGACCTACTTGAGCTTATTGGAATAAATAGAAATATGCCTATCCAATACGTTTACATCTAGAAATACTTTTACGATAGTGAAACTAGTATCCTTTGATCTTTAGTGATAAAAGGATGTCTTGGTCCTGTCTGGGATGGTGATGCCAATAAACATTCATAAATCGGAAGACCAAATTTGTTAAGCCAAAGCTTAAACTTCAAGGGAAGATTTTGCTGTATGTATTCAGACCTATTAGGAATCTTACTCCACTGACATAGTGCACAAAGGACAGTCTAACAAATGGAAAAAAAAGAAAAAGTGGTCTCTAATTTGGGTCACTTTTGGTTGAGGAGTTCAAGGGTAACACGGACAAAACCAGACACTTGGATATATGTTTGCATGAAAGGGAGAGAAACACACTTTTCAACAATGCAGCCATGCTAACAGTTACTCTTGTAGCATTATTCGCTGGAGTCTCGAGACTTCCAGAACTAAATGTTAGGGAAACGATGCTTCATTCAGGAATAAAAATCCTTTCAAAGTGGAGCAACACCCCTTCTTGCTGGTACAGTGGTCAGCTGTGCCAGAGGAATCATCTCAGGAAACTGAGGTACATGAGTCTCTGCATCTGATTTGCAAACACTGAGCATTTGGGTCTCCAGTGGACTCAGCAGGAGCTCTTGAAGGGAGACTGAATGAGCATTCAAACTCTTTAAAACACTACTAGTTTTCTTTTAAATACTAAAAGTGACAAAATACGTGTGTGGGCAGCGCAGTTCTTCATACTTGGTAATTACAGTGTAAATAAGGGATCTTGTGCTGACAGTAACTGGTCCTGCTTAAAGAACCATGTTTTTCATGCAAAAGCTGCTAATGCAGGGAGGAGACATTCCTAATGTATTCAACTGCACTTTAATTGAGGATTGCTTTGCACTGGCTTTAAGTCAAAGAATTCTCTTTCAATATTCAAGCTGTAATGGCCTTGCAGACCAGCTAATGGGAAATTAGAAATAAAAATGCAAACATCACATTGAAAGAAACACTGTGAGTAAGGCTAAGAAGTGTTTGTTGTGCTTCCTTTCAGAGAAGATACGTTTAAGAGAAAGCTGGAGTGTTTGATTCACTGTCTCTCAGCCCATTCAGGCGGCTGTGTTGACCCAATCACTACTTTATCGATGCTCAGGTGAAAGCCATGTGTCAACACAGCAGGCTATTTAGATGAGGTAGGAAAAATAGCACACCCAGGCAAATGAGACCGATAGGTTCATTGCATGTGAAGAAGATTCACTGCTGATTAAGATAAGCACAGATTCACTGACTTGCCCTAAGATAGTGTGGAGAGGCTGAAGCAGAGCCTGTGAGTGTACAATATTCTTGATGCAACCTAGAAGTTGATTCAAAAGGTATGACTTAAGCTCTTTCCTCTAGCACTTGCTCTCTTCCGTTTTTCATAATTACACATTGCAGCTTTAGTTTTTCCTATCTGCCTCATCTTTTATCCATTAAGTAATGCTGTGATACCTTTTGTTAGCTGCCGGAACCTTCAGTTATCACATTTCTGTTTTCTCTTCTGATTCTAACAGTTCACTCTTCCTAGTGAACCATTTAGACTGAAGTTTGAAGTCTCTCAAAGTAAAATTTGAGTTATCTGTGAGCAGACTGGAAGAATATTGGAAACTCATCAGAATTGGAGAACAGAGCCCAGGCCTTGGACTTCATACCACAAGATGAAACAGATGCTTGGCCACTTACTTACATATGTTTCTTTGGAATAGGGTTTTTGAGAAAGAGAAAAATAAACTAATGTTCTCTAGCAACCAAAACTATGAATACATATTTCTGGATGATCTGGAATCTTCCTCTGATTTATTCAGAGCTGCAGCCCTAAAGGCTAATGAGGCAATAGAGAAATTTATGGATGATATTTTCCTATTCTGATGGGACTATTTTAATGCCTAATTAACTCCATATTAAGGCATACCAATCCTTCTGAAACCTGAGCTGTTGAGAATCCAGTTCCTATTAATTTATACTTGGGACCTATGAAAAACTGAGTCTTTGCTTTCCCAACTTCCTTCCTGACTACCTCCTCAGAGCTTAGGGAGACCACCACCATCACTGATTCTCGAGTAGGCCTTTTGTATGCAAAGGTTTGGAGATCTCCATGTAAGATGTCATCTTACTATGCAGAGCTGAGGGAATGTGTGAAAAGTGAAATTAGTTGTGTGGCTGAGACTGAGAACAAACAAATGGCTGCTTGGTAGTTTATGTGTCTCCTTTTAGATAGTGTAAAGGAAAGACTGAGCCAAATATAAACAATTCTGTGAAGCCAGAAATACTTTCAATCCCATGAAAAGAACAGTATTTGTGGAAAAGTTGGACAGCCTTATGCTGTAAATAAACTGTGCCCTATCATCTCCAGAAGAACAATGCAAGCATCTCCACACAGTTTGTTTTTAAACAAAAGCCACCCAGAGATGTGAATGATGCTTTATGGCTTTGGCTTTTCAGATGGAATGTGTCTGTTTTTAAAGCTAGATGGTTTCAGAGCATTCTCAGAAGATAGAGGCCTTTGGGCTTTGAAGCTGAAACTGTAATTAAGGACATATTTGTATAAAAGTAAATATTTGGGATGAGAGCTCAGAGCTTCCTCCTTTGCTGCTGTTGTATGAGACTGGGGCAGCAACAAGTATTTTGCGTTTTAGTTCTGAACTTGGCAATTGAGAGGCTTTTCTGCAGCATATGCTCAGGGTTAGTATAGGTCTCCTAACATTCACAGAAAAAGACCCAGCTGCCAAAGTGGTTACTTATGTGGTTCTAGGCGTCACTCCCGACAAATTCCACAACCCTCTGAGGATGCTTGGGAGATGACTCCACAAGTTCAAGCTCAGGGCACTGCTCTTAAATGTTACTGAGAAGCTGGGTTACAGTAGCTGCTACAACCTGTCATGTAAAACACAGCAGGAACAGAATTGGGAATAGACTATTCCCAAAACCATTAGCACCTCGTACTGTAGTGGGGGAAGGAGTAAGATGACAGCCACTAAGGAAGGGAGGTGGCAAGAGGGAGTTTCTGTTTCATGAATCTGAATCCCATGTTCTAGCAACAGCTGTGCTACACTTTTTCCTTCTGGCTCTACATGAGTTTCATCACAACAGGAAAGTTCTGGCCCTCAGTTTCTGAAAACCAGGTAGTCTCCACTTGCCTAGACACCCTGGATTTGGTATTTTGTTTGAACATATCCAGACCATGCTTTCTGCCTCTCTTGAAGTACTTAAAATGTATTGGCTCTTGTGATTACTAGAAACTGGTGTACCAAGCTAATAAGCTCTTTCTTCAAGCAAGCACCATTTGCTTGCTTTCACTGTAAAACAGTTATGTATTTTCCAGATTGCAGCTCAACTCTGTCATATTAGAAAGTGAGAAGTAAGCATTTAGAAAAGTAGCTCGAATCTCCTCAGCAAAGAGAGAAAAACCCCTTTTGGCACAATGCTCAAGAATGTCATCTGTGGTGCAACTTTCAGCCCCACAAGTTGATCTTTTTCAATGAATAAAATTATACAGGGTTATAATTATAATAAGCTTTCCAGGAGTTCTCTGAATCTACAAATAAGAACCAGTCTGGACTATATCCTCTCAGTGTTTCTGTGAGAAACCTGCAAGGGACTGCTTCTGGACCATTATTTATAGAGGTTTGTATAAGTGAGTTTGGGAGAAAGATTGTTGCCTGTTATGTGACCTTCAAAAGAAGAGAAGGAATTGAAGGCTTGAGTACAGGCTGAAATGTCTATTTCGTGAGAGACACAAGAAAAGTTGAATTGATTGATATGCAATTCCCAAAGGGAATATAATTTTATTAGAGGAAATGACTGCCAAGAAAGAATAACCTTAAAATAATTAACACCAGCACTTTCAGTTTTCAAGTGCTATGGAAGACAGAAAAGGGGGAGAATTTCTAATCCAGAGCACAGAAGCTGAATTGAAGGGGCTATGTGTTTTATTCAAGGTATTAAACAAGCTGATTCTGAGAAGCAGATATTCTAGTTTCGAGTAGCACGGATCACTTTATTACTTTCTAGGCTACCAGGCAGTAATTATTTTTGCTATGAGAAATCTTTCCAGGTTTTCTAATTTGCACTGTACATACAAAATGAAAAACAATAATAAACTAATGAAAGAAAGTAAGATCATTTAAGACTTCAGTCTCCCAGAATGGACAAGAATCCATCATTGAAAATTAACTGCATGCAAATGTCATAAACATATCATCAGGCAAATCAGTAGTGTTTATAAGCAAATAGCATTTTAAAATTCCCTTCTTTAGGGGGTG
Organism: Nestor notabilis; assembly: GCF_000696875.1. Lineage (NCBI taxonomy): Eukaryota > Metazoa > Chordata > Aves > Psittaciformes > Psittacidae > Nestor > Nestor notabilis. Next base: position 113,007 of record NW_009941356.1, on the reverse strand, counting down.
TGGTAGGAGAATCAGTAAAGCAGAGTGTGCGTGATACAGCCCTTGTTAGAATGCATTTTGAAAAGGAACTGGCAAAAGTTAGAGGGTTAAGGAATCTCTTTCAGGTGATTGTGCCTGAACTCACTCAACCTGCCTAATTTCAGACACTTACATAAGGTAGTTAAGATAGGAGTATAGTGGTTTCAGGTTCCTTTCATGAGCTCATATTTATCTTTTGATAAGGGTAGGAATGTGTTGGGCCTGTGCTTCCCCTTCCACTGGGACACTTGGCTCTTGTCCTGGAAAGTGGCAGGTTTACAACACCAGATTTTCAGGTACTAGCACAGGCACCTTAGAGGCTGCTGGGATGTGACCAGTTGAGCTCTGCTCTGCTAAATATGAGAGACAGAGAGCAACTCCCAGAACACAGATGGCAGATGTTTTTAAGGATCAGTATAATTTAAAAGCCATCTCCTTTGTCTTTTAGGACAGCCTTATAATATTTCCATATTTGCCAGTTAAAATGAGAAGAAAATCTATTTGTCTTCCAACATGTTACATATTTAAGACAGAAAATAGAGCTTTAGTAATTATTAGGATCTTTCCTGTGATGTATGGAAATTCTGAGACCAGCCTCCTACTGTGCTAGATGATGTGCCTATCTATATTTGTGTGTACACAGCATATATTGTATATATGTATTTCATAGTATGTATAATGACACACAGGTTGGATAAACCCAAATAGGATAGCAGATCGGAGTGGCAGGCGAATGGTTGAAAGGAATCTCTGGCAATCTCTCATCTGCCACTCAGAGTTTAGATGTGCCTTTGTCTATATGTTTCCTTCCTTGCTGAGCAGTAAAAGAAGAGAGAGACCCTTTCAGTGGTGTCCAGTGGCAGGATAAGGGGCAATGGGCACAAACTGAAACATGGTGGGTTATGTCTAAACATCAGGAAATACTTTTTTACTGTGAGGGTGAGCACTGGAGCAGGTTGCCCAGAGATATTGTGGAGTCTCCATCCTCAGAAATATTCAAAAGCTGTCTGGACATGATCCTGGCCAACTGTCTGGGTGGCCCTGCTTGAGCAGAGGGGTTGGACAAGATGATCTCCAGAGCTGCCTCCAGTCTCAACTATTCTGTGATTCTGAGCTCTGAAAACTAGCTGAGGGAATGGAAGCTTTGTTTCCTTAAGGGAGAAAAGATTCAGCATTTTGAATAGAACTGTCTGTCTATTCTGTGGGATGCTATCTTTACAATGGAGGCAATTCCCAAGATGCATTTATTTCCACCTTATGCAGTCTGTGACCAAATCTACTATAACTTATCAGACATGAGAGATAGGGAGAAGTGTGCACTGAAGAGAGTTCTAGTCTTGTGTCAAAAACTCAGTTTGAGGATCTCCTTTCACGATTTGTGCTGCAAGGCAAGGTAACGGAGAGACTGAGCGAGGCACTTCCTAGGTGGTAAAACTGTAACGCGGGCTTCCCAGTGCATGTGCTTTCAAGTACAGCTACAGGCTACGTATGCTGGTCCACCAGTCGAGCTGACATTTAAAGTAGTGACACACAAGCCCGTTTGCTGCTTAACACTGTCACGTTTTCCAGCTGTGAGAGTGCGGAGTTGAAGGGTAAATTCAATTCCACAGCCTCACAAGCAGAAAATTGTTAGTGACATAAGTATAACATAAAAGGGGTGTTTCTACTTCAAAACCTGTCAAGAGACAAGAAGTCAGTTGATGTATACTTGACAGGTGAAGTGCTTTTGTCTGTAGTTTCAGGGGACCAAGATGACCAATAGAACACTTCTTGCTGTGATGAAAGTATAGCACTTTCTTGTGCACTCTGCTTTGCATAGTGCTGTGAGGACAGTGATAAAGAGCTAAGCAGGGATACCACTTTGGATTAGTTTGAACTGACATTTGTCTCCCATCCTGACGGCACGCCCTGAGCTAGCCTGCTTTCGTGCTGGCTGACAAACATAGATGTACCAACTGGCAATGAAAAAGCAGATCCAACCGGTGACATTCTCCTGGAAGACTGAGGAATTAGAATAGCAAGCTCTGTAGTATCTTGGTTGTCTTTGAGAAGAGGTCAGAAATGTGAAGCTGCTACATGTTGATACAGAGAAAGCGAACTAATTTAAACGGAAGAAGATGAAAGGGAAAGCACTTCTGTGTGGTGTTAACTTTTTGCATTGCCTTGGAAGCTTTTCTTTTTGGAGCAATTGCTCTTCCTCTTTCAATTGCATAATCAGGATTCAGTTAAACATGCTCATGCTGTGATATTGTTAGTGAATTCATAATGCTGTGTATTCCAGGGTGCTATCTTCAAGACTGTCAGATAATACTTTCATATGCATGAAGGATTCCAGCCACCAGTGCTCATCAAACACAGGCATTGACAGCACAGCTTCTGATGCATTGAGATATGTCTTTCACTACCACTGGGGTCTGTAACTTGTTGATTTGATTATTGTGAGGAAAACAACAGAGAACTGGGGATGCAAAGTGCAAATTTTTTAAACAAAAGCAGTGGCACTTCTTTTGGATATCCCAGTGGGTTTTCAGAAATAACTCACATTGGAATGCAGGGAAAAATACGTGCAAATCTATATGAAAAACTCTATCTGCAACTAAACAAGAAAGCACAGAAATGAGGGACCTGAGAGCTGTTCATCACTTTGGTTCCAATAGTCAAATAAATAAAGTCCAGTGGCATGTTTATAGCCCTGATAGAAGAGTTTCATCTGGACAGCTTACGTGTGTACACAGCTGTCTTAATATGAATATGTTTTGAGGAACATAGTAACTGCCTTTTCACTTAGAACCATAAGAAAGGATGAGGTTCTTGTAGTCATATTTATTGTCCTGTGAACCCGGAAGTCTAAAGCTGTAACTTCTTATGTTCTCCTGCACAATGTTGTGATAAGGTACTTGAGTAAGCAACATGCCTGTTCCTTATCACAGCTCTCTCTCACTATCAGTATTATTAATCTGGGCAATGTTCCAAATGCTTTCCAAACTTTCTGATTATAATCTACTGGGTTATGTTAGGCCAATTCTTCAGTGTTTGAGTAAGTTTAAGCAAACAAGCAGTGCCAAGATACTAATACAAGCTGGAGGCTGAGTCTGCTAGGGACAATGTCCCAGCTGGCCACGATAGAAAGGATGAACAATTATAATTTCTTGGTAAGAAGGAGGAAGAAAACACAATGCACTTTTGATGGCTGTAGTTGTGACTGGGCTCAAGCAGATGCTTCTACCCAACCCACTGAAGTTGTCAAGATGGCACTAAAAATGCCTTCTGTTTCAGACTGGTTTTAGTTTTGATTTAGTTCTGGGGGATGTGAACAGTCCCTGAGCTCAGGCTTCCAGGCTCCTTTGTATAACTGAAATTCTTAGCTTTCATTAAAAAGCAGTAAAATACATTTTGAGTACTTCAGAGAAAATATTTTAAATACACAAGACTGAAGAGCAAGAATCAAAAGTGTAATTTGGGAACTACAGAAACCCAGAACCATTCACCTAGTTATTGTTTTTTAAGAAAACTCCATGACGTCACATCTCCTTTTTTCAAGGGATTTCTTCTAATGTTTTAGTGCTTGATGTCTGCATAGTCCAAGCCTTCAGAAACTAGGTGGCTACAGGTGAAGAAATCAAAGATGAGACTGGAAAAGCCTCAGGGGAAAGTCTGATGTTTGTACAGCATATACAGTGATGTGGTTGTGGTTTGTAGCTGTCTGTCTAGGTAGCTTCAAAATCTAAATAACAACCTTCAGCTGCCCTCAATGCTGCTTTTACAGCCCACCTGTTTTAGTACTGTCCTCCTGCATTTTTCTGTGCAGGGATTTCCCTCTATCCACAGCTTCACCCCTTCAGAAAGAGGGGTAAAAAAACCCCATCCTTATTATGGAGCTTCAGTGACACTTTATAAATGTCATGACCCTGCTGCTGTGCTTGCAGGCTCTCTGCTCTGTCCAGCTTGATGATAATAAGCAATCTCTAGCATTTTGATTGCACATTCCCCTGCAGCACTGACTTCCCAGCTTCTCTGAGGGTACTGAGGAACTACTGATGCACAAACCTGAAGAATGTTTACCATGGGAAATAGAAATAAAAATTGCATTCCAAGCCCACAGAGAAAGAACAAGATTCAAATTGTTCTGCAGTACTGAGCTTGCTTCCCTTCTGACAGACTTCATTGAAATGTTGAAACTTTACGTGTTAAGGAGCAAACATGGAGGTTTTATTTAATAACTATAAATATACTTTAAAATATTTTAAAATGAAAAGTCTTCAACAAACGAAGTGGGAAGGGGGGAAAAACTAAATTGAAAAACGAGTCTGTATCAAAGCCAAATACCACTTCTTATTTGAATGGTTTCCAAATTTTTCTGTCAAAATTTGCAATGGACCAAGTGTTTCTATTTCAACAACCCCCTATTTCGTTTTT
>NW_009941356.1:91333-108550 GCF_000696875.1 Nestor notabilis | reverse complement strand
ATGTTAGCTCAAAAAAGACAGGATTACATGTAATAATAGACATTACAGCTGAAAAGAAACAGCTTTGGCCCTGCCCTACCATCTCTGTTGAGGCAGAACTGAGGTTTTATTTTGCTCTAGTACCAATCCATAAGAGTGTGATTAGGAAGTCTGGCTTCAAAGCTGCTATTCAGCAGATGTGCCCATTGTAAAATTAGATCTCCCTTGTTATTCAGCGCCTGTTGTTTTCTTTCAAGCATATCCATTGCCCATCACCACAATGCAAACATGCGCATGGCACAGCAGACATGCTACGAACACCTAGGAAAAATTGATTAGGCCTTTCTTATGGTAGAGAATGGAGCGAGAACAATACTATCTGCTCTTCTGGTATTCTGTGGCTGCCTGGTGTTGTGCTTAGCTGCCATTCTTCTCCAAGTAAATATGATTCCTCTGTGTGGAGCATTAGTAATAAAAGGTCTCCGAGCATACATGGCAATTGTGCACATTCTTATCAGCTCCTTTCCAGCAATCATTTTCCTGGCTCAGAATGTCAGGATTTAGTCATCACAAAAATTCTGTGTGGAAGGCATTCCTTTTCTCAGCCTCTGTACAGTTCTGCACAGAGAGGAATAAATAAGAAAACCAGTTCAAACACTAAGGGCTGTATTTTCCTGTAGTAAAAACCAATATGGTTCCACTTATTTCACAGGCTGTGGTGATTTACACTACCTGTTTTTACTCTGGTGTCTCTGTGGTTTTAACCTCTAAGCAAAATAAGGGACAAGAAAGAAGTTATACCACTTATGAGACAGACATGATGGACAATGATGTCACTCTTTTCCTCATTTATTTATCAAACAGAGCTAAATTCACTAATACTTTTGATCCTCTTGAAACTCCATTACCTGACAGAAGTACTACTTGTTAAAGGGAAAGGAGTTACCTTAGCAATACATACCAGGCAGGCTTGGACAACAAATTGGGCTGCAAAACACTGTTGTAGTGGAAAACCTAAAAATCACTAGTTGATATTAAGTTCCCCTGTTAAGGCTGCACTGGGAAGCTGAGCTAATGAAGCTGTCTGTGAAATGATAACAGCAGGGAGAAGATAATTTATCCTCATTATTGCTCTGTTCTGCATCTGGCAGTATGTCAAAAAGGCTCTTCTGACGTTGGCTTAGGAATGTGGCTGCTGACAGTAAGGATAGTTTTTCAGACCTGCTGGGGCAAAGCCTGAACTGTGCACAGGGCTGAGAGTGGGCTCCCATGTAGCTATACTGAGCAAGCAACATGCTTTCAGTAATGCTGCCATCCACTCATCATGGTAAGTTGGACCACTCCAGTGGCAACCACTACTGCTGGAGCACAGCAGGATGCATGGGAACTACAGGCTGGGATTTTTAGGTTTATCTTATAGTATTTAGCCTGAAAGACAAAGCTTTATCTCTCTTTCATGACTGACAACAATTAGACTAGATCGATGGAGCTTGTTTACTAATTAATGCCAGTGGACACCAGGCTCTAAGCATGCCCTCTGTCAATTTCTCTCTCACCCCTACTTTAGGTGACAAAGTAACCATGTGTGAGACAAAAGCAGACACTGTTTCATGGCTTTATGGTGTGTAGAGCTGTGCTAATTTTAGCCTTCTGAAATTCAGCTGCCTTATAATTAAGGCTTTAAGCTGGTTTTTCTTTGCCTTCTCTCTCTGAGGTCCCATTTACCAGGAGGAAAACAAATAACTCTCCCAAGATCGTCTCTCAAATTTTATCCTTAGAAAATGCTGGGTTTAAATGACTGTGGTCCTGAAGCTCTTCCAAAGGCCTTGCCTTGACTTTTGTTAAGGGCAGCACTACGGATAAATAAAAATAATGGTGAATCTCCAAGTAATATGGTTCTATTAAGAATTATCTCCTTTGGTAGCACAGCATCTTGGCCTTCAGAGAGGGAACAGAGGTGTCTGCTTCTGTACTCCTCATTCTGCTTGTTGCTTTGGATGAGTAATGCTTCTTGCTGCCTCTGTTTTGCTGGAGCGTGAAGATGTTTTGCAACCCAGAAATTCCAAGTGCAGTGTACAGTACATTAAAGCTGAACTATATCCAAGCCAAGCATGTCCTACAGCCTTAAGTTTAATCCAGAGAAGTGCATTTTGTGCTATGAGTAGTAATTTATTACTGTAAATTACCAAAATTTACCTGATTAATTGCCTTGCATTAGCACCGCATTCTCCAGTGAAATTATCACTTCAACCATGGCATAAAAACGTATTTTGTCTCTTCTTCCCAAAATGAAAACAGTAGCACCTTCTTATGTGTTAATCAAGCCCTCCATTAATCAGGATAACACACCCTAATTATGACTACAGTTAGAAATCAATTAATGCTTACCTTTAAAATAAAGCATAGAGAGGAAAGCAATTAACATAACAAAGGCAGCATATCTGAAAGAGGTAAATATTTTTGGCAATACCAAAAGCATACTTTTCATTTTTCTGTATCTCTGAAATAGCACAGAAGCTGCCAAGAAAAGAAGCTGAGCTAGGACCTGTCTTTCCTCATGAACCTAAATGAATATAAAGATGTTTGGGGCTAAGATGCAGTGCCTTGGCAAAAGCTCATGGATGATGCATGTCATGCAGCATATGAGCAGTTCATGGGGATGGCTGTTTCAAGCATCACTGTCTGCTCTAGACTTCTTCCCATGCTCTGCAAGTGTTTGCACTGTAATTGAGGCAAATGCTTCCTGTGTTGCCTCTGCCTCAGTGCTAAGGATGATGTGAGCAGATCTGAGATGGATCCAGTTGTCCATCTTTGCCCCTAATCTTGTTGGGGAGAGCAGTTTGTCAGGTGGGTAGGATACACTGCATGCTCACATGTTCCCACACACTGTGGTCAAGGCATGTTTGTGTGGTTTAAATACCGTTCGTTACAGTGCTCTTAACTAGGTGATGGCTTCAGCTCTTGGCAGGCGACCATTCATGTGCCTTTAAAGTTCTTTTGGTCTCTATAGCATCTCAGCCTTTTCTTGCTTTGTAGTCAAATGGACTTATTTATTATCTTTTCATTTCCTCACTTCAAAACATTCTGGTGTTGCTTCCAGAACAAACAATTCTGTAATTCAGGGATATAAACATTCCTCAAAGGCAGAGAGATTAGCTTCCTTGGCTATTAGAGTGAAATGTTAAATGTGGGGTTTGTGTCTCCTGATCCCTGGAACTATTTCCATTTTTGGCATCCTGCTTCTCTGGTTTGCTTGTTGATTTTTGCAGCCTTACTAATGTTCTAACTTTCCAGGCTCAAAATTCAGTTGAATCTTCAAGTTCGATATAAACATTTGCAGTGCAAAGGAGAGAGATTGACACCATCAGTAGCATGAGATTGTAGTATCATACTGGCTTGAGTATGTGCCCATCTCTCTTCAGTCTCATGAAAGGCATGACTTAGACACAGCATGTGACCACCCAGAGAGTGTGCAAGAGGAGTGTATTCCTCTCTTGGCCCTCTGCTGTGGATGAGCTCTGAGGCAGAACTTTGAGGATCTGTCTCTCATTTTGTGGTAAAAGAAATCAGTAGCTGAAATACTTAGAGGGGCCTCATTCTTGCTCTTGTGCTCAGAAGAGAGGGGAACTGATGGTCAGCAGCAAGAAGATGTGAACCCACTTCTCTTGCTCGGGGTAACTTTCTGTTGAAAACTGGGCTGGCATAGATAGCAACAGAAATCGCTATTTTGGGGGACTTTCCAGCCTTGACCACTAATGATTAGGAGACAACAGATAATAGTAATTTCCCTGAGCAAGGACTATTCATCCTTTTTGTGCCTACTAACAGTGTCTTGCTGTCTTGCACCAATACGGGTGTAGAGGGCTCCACAGGCAATAAGCTGACTAGAAAGCATAGAGCCTGAGAGATAAGGTGAGCTGGTAACAAGGCTGATGCAGGAAGAAGAGAGTTTGAAAGCTGTGAAACCATTTTCTTGTGCTTCTTTTCAAGAAAACTACCAAAACCAAATCCAGTTTAATTTTCAAATCTAGATCTGATGAAGAAACTTCGTTTTGTTTTCCTCTTTTTTTCAAATACCACTTGCTTCAGTTAGGACCACTGTTGCACGGGTAATTTTCCCAAAGTAAACTACCCTCTTTGGCCTCTGGGAAGAGCTAATGAGTAAAGATTACCCTACCAGCAGAACCAACACCTTCTGTCCCCTGCCAAACAAACAGATGGAGGCAGGCTGTAATCAGGTCATGTAAGAAAAGGGTAACTGAAAGACTTGGAGGAGACAAGAACTGGGAAAGGCTATCACAGCTATATTCGATTCTTAAAGAGGAAAGATTAATTTAGATCTTCTGGTATACGCAAGGGAAAAAATCTGTCTGAAAAGGGGCCCAGTTCTGACTGTTCTTACAGTCTTTGTCATTAACTGCACTGATGAAAAGAATGCAAACTGCTCCTGCATCATTACTGAGCCCTGGTCTTTCAAACAAACAGTTCCAGACACAGGGCTTTATTCAAAGTAAAAAGGAAAGGAACAAATTCCCTGGGTGCAACAGAAGCAGATGTAAATGCAGTATCTAATATGTCTGATTAAGAAAGACAAAAGTTTGTTGCCTTGAAAAGGTATTGCTGACTCACTGTAAAAATCAACAATGTATTATTCCCTCAGCCCAGAATAAAAAAACCCTGTAATATTCTAAGGTTTAAGAGTTGTGAGTCAAGAAAGAAGTTTTCAGATTGAATGTTATCGCTCTTAACCAGGGTATTTGTAAAGCAAAGCTTATCAACAACTCTCTTCTGAAGAACCAACCACCACAATGGTGTAAGCTCCATTTCAGCTAGTATAAACTGATCAATGGTGCTATGGACAGCAATGTGATGGAAGAGAAGGCTCTAAGTTAGAATTGCAGTGATAGGGTTACATGAGGAAAAGCTGGGTATTTGCAGAAGGGAACAAGAACATGTGTTTATGTGATGGGAGAAAAGGTTGATGTTTGAGAGGAGGTACATTTTCAGACCTCTCTGTACATGTGTCATTCCCTTTGCTATCCTGCAAATTGCAATCTTAAGACTGCTGGGCCTGTTTTCAGCAGTCACTTGTGAGGTACTTTCTGTGTGACCACAGGAGACTCCATCCTATTCTTATCTGGGTGGGGAAAAATGAGCAGAGCATGGAATATTAAGAGCTCCCCACACCCTCAATTAAAATCCACCCAAAAGCAAAACCAGATTTTATTTTTACATAAAAGAGCTTTTAGTGCATAGAGCTGTGGGGGTGTTAAAAAAGCAATCCTTTACAAAAGCAATTAACATTTGACAAGATAGAACGGATATGCAGTTTTCATGTCATTGATGGGTGTTTGCAGGGGTTGTCTGAGAGCATCCTTTTCTCTGGAGAGTTGTCCTACTTGCACAGACACTAAAAGCAGAATTTTCAAAGCTATTTTTCAGTGAGTGTGGTGAATATTATAAGGACTGAGTCCTAAAAAGTCCTGCACCAGGGCTCATCAGTCTAGAAGCACAGTCTCTAACTGATGACCTCTGCAATTCTTTCATGAGTTGGCCTCTTTACTAATGGGTTTGCATTGGACTTAAAAGAGGTTGAACAGACATCCTGTAGGAAGGGTTTGTGTAAAGCAGATCATGTTGCCCTAACTGAATTTATGAAATCCTTCTAAGTCATAGAATCATAGAATGGCTTTGGCTGGAAGGGACTTTAAAGATCCTGTAGTTTCAACCCCACTGACATGGGCAAGGACATCTTCCACTAGACCAGGTTGTTCAAAGCCCCATCCAATCTAACCTTGAACGCTTTCAAGGAGACGGTAACCTGTTCCAGTGTCTCACCACCCTCACAGTGAAAAATTTATTCCCAATATTGAATTTAAATCTACCCTTTTTCAGTTTAAAGCCATTATCCTTATGACTGCTGTCTCCAAAGACAGTCACATGCAATGACTTGACAAGGAGACCAGGCAATAACAATGTCTGTAACATCGCCTAAAAAATGAGATTGAAGATTAAAACCAAGGAAAATGGGAGCTGACATCACTAAGAATAAGTTGAAGAAATAGTAGAACAAAATGAGGGACAAGGACTAAAAGGAGCAAAGATGGAGCGAAGGTCAATAGACTTAACAGAGCCAGGGATGCTGAACTGCAAAATAGGTGGGAAATCCTTCAATTTCGTTGATCTGTTTTTATCCCTTGAAAATATCTGAATCTGGAAACATTGACATAAGACCAAAAGTAACCTAGGAAGAAGCTAGAAAGAATTGTGCAATTGAAATTTGCATGTGTTTCACATACCACATTTTGAAGCTGAAATAAGTTTAGAGTAATCCTAGTCATTGTAATAAGAGTTGAGGGAGTTACAGCATCAGGTGGCAACAGTCCTGTGCAAACCCTTGGATCTTCTGCTAATTTTCTTGTTCCTTTTCCATCACATTTTACATTTCTGACAATGGGTAAACGAGCTAGGTGTTTGATGAAATGCTGAATGAGTGAAAACTGTGAAAAATACAAGCTTAAATATAGAAGTAGATAGTAGAGAAGTTGGACCTATTAAGAAGCAAATTTCAGGAGTTACTAGTCTACTCTTGTTTATCCATTGATCAAACGTGGGTTGGTAATCCCATATTGTAGTAAGAAACATGTTCATTCTGACACAAATATAGTAAATGAAGTGAAAACTGACTCAAACTTATTAGGACTGGCAAAGTCTTGTAAAGTAAATGAGTTGAAGCACCTTTCTTAGAGCAGTGAGAGAAGAAATAACAGAGAAAGGTATTGAACTAACCTTTCCCCTTTGGTGTTTAAGTTTAGCTCACCATCTGACCAAAAGGACTGCAAATCAATTAGAGCTGGCAAGTCCAACTTTAAGTGCATCGACAGGGCAAATGGTAATGTCTCAGTGTTAAGAAAAATTCTCCAGCATTTCTGACCTTGGACGAAGTAAAACGCCCTCTGCTTGTCAGCATTCAGGATTCACCCTGTATCTGCAAAACTACCTGTGTGTACAGTGTGTACCGTTATGTAGTGCAAGCAAAATAGGGGAAAAAAGTCTACTAGTATGCATCAGACTTAGAGAACACCAGGGCTTCCTAAAAGTTTTTGAAAGAGCTGCTGGCTTGTTTGGCTGAGACATGACCACTTATAAACCATTCGGAAAAAGAAATGTAGTTTATGACATTGCTTATTTCTATTACTCCTATAAGAAGGTACATGGAGTTTCTCTGATACATTTAAACTTAGGAAAATTATACTGGGTCACAACATTAAATGTCAATGTGTCGAGGCATCCAAAAAGTAAATGGCACGTGTTTCTTTGGAAAGCATTAGCTGTGGTGGTAGGGAAACTCAGTTCCAAAGTTCCTTCTTTTGCACTTCAGTGCTGAAGATATAGTGGAGCAGGAACAGGTCAGCAGAAGACTGGAGCATAGAAATGAGAGCTAAAAGGGTTTCTAGGCCCATTTATTTATACCTCCGAGGATGAAACTGCAATAAACTTTTTCAGCATCTTGAGCAATAGCTTTTCTTCCTAACATTTTATTTAAGGAAGCAGATCAATTTTATTTTCCAAATACTTACACTCAGGCTGAGGTCAAGGCTGTGTAATTCCTAATTTGACATCTACAGAAGCCTTTCTGAAGTGCTTCTGTAAGCATAAATGTGACTCTTAAAGAATAACTAGAAAGCCCATAATTTAGTTGCGGACATAGTATGCCAGCACACAGATTTTCACCTGGATTCATCCCATCCATAGAGGCTCAGAAGAATTAAGCCAGACCTTTTTGTACCAGTTGAGAGACAGGAAAATCACAGAAAGACAGACTACCAAAAGGTAGCACTGTGTCCTTCTGAATAAAGCAGGTGCAGATCTCTCCACCTTTGTTTCCATGCTGTTTCAGAGGGTTGCTCATTGAAGATGCAGGATGATTGTTTCAGCACTCCAGTTATGACAAATTGCTACTTATTGGTATTGCTCTGGTGAAATAAGTAAAGCCTGGAAGAACTTAGAACTTCTATTACTTTTTAATATGAATAACTTTAATAGAAAGGCTTAAATGTTTTTTTCTATTGCAGTGCCTCAGCATTTCTACAGTCATAAATTCCTCTCTTGCCATTCTGCTATTACTGATGTATCAATTCTTTCTACTTCTCTGAACACTGAAATTGAAAGAAAACAAGGTTTAGGCTTTATGTATTTTTAATGTAATTCAGCTTAAAGTTGCAGAAAACCAGTTCTCAGTAGGGAGTACTCCCACCTTTAGAAAGCCCTCAATAGACCAGAGCAGCAGAATTGGTCAGATGTAGGACTGCACATCTGCAGGGTCTTTGCGGCTTCCTCCCTTTGTTTCAGGTCACCCCCTTTTCCATGTTAATTCTGTCTAGTTCAGTTCAGACTACCTTTTATCCGATTTAGCCCTGTCCTACTCTTCTCTGAGGGGTGAAGTCATGAGACTGAGGGGAATTCCAGGGCTAATAGGGTGGGATAATGTTCAGCCACTGTTATTTCAGGCACCATGGGTGTAGCCTCATAGCTCATGAACAGCTCAGCTACAAGAACTATCCAGATAAGAAAGTATTAATACTATTAAATATAGGAGTAAAGCATAGGGAAATTAACATCTATATTCAAAGAGTATCAGCATTGATGGTGACATTCCCATTGGCTAGCTGTTAGGGAATGGCCAAGGATGCCCATCTTAAGCTAGCAGAAAGTGAGTGCCTTTTCAATTGTACCTAGTTGTCACAGGTACATCTTGCACATGAGTTGTTTCTTAGATCATCTCTGCCCCACTGGAAATACTGAAAGTTCAATGGTTTTCCTCTTCTTGCAGCTAATTTTTTTCATACCAAGTAAAATTCTGTATATCACAGGGAACTAAAGGCAGGTACACAAACTGCTAAGGAAAGTGGCAAGCAAAGACCAGGGGTAAACTAACAGACACTTGAAAATACAAAACATGAAAGAATTGAGAATAGGATGATATTTCTTAAAGGAAAAGCTCTGTTAGGATGAGATCAAAAGGGGGAGCTGTAAAGACTAGATTAGCCTCAGGAAGCTGAAGCCTAGTCCTAAAAAGATGTGAAGAAAGGAGGGAAAAGTTCTGTAAGTGACTGTACACTTAACATAAATAAGTTGATAGCAACAGAAATGGTCACCAGCAAATGCAGGCTGTACAAGTAAAGTTAATTTCTTTTCCCTTTCACTCAATGAGGGTTTATGCTCCCGTTTACTCTAAATAGTCCTGAATAGTGGAATCTACCTGGTAAATGGGAAAGGAAATAGAAATATGAAGAAACTAAGCCTTATCTGTCAGATTAAAAAAATATTTAAAGTTAAAAGGACCTTAGGACAAGCCCTGAGCTGGTGATTTCTCATAGAATATATTCCCCATGGTTCATTTAAAGGCATGAATTTATACCTACTCTTCACATAGTGTTTTAGAGGAATTATAGTTTACATAATCAGCAAATAGCTTGTCCTATTGTCACCGTGCTCATATTGTGTCTGTCCTGGCCCTGGGAAAAGATGCATTCTTTTATTGTTCATGGTCATTTGAGTATTTTAATCAGTAATGAACTAACACAAAATGCAAGCAGTAACGGCTTTTCCCTTTGGAAAGGGGTCATGGAAAAAGCAGATTTTCAAGGAGCCTGTATCTTGGTGAGTCTGCATCTCAATGAAGTTTACAGCATCTTTGGAGTCTCCATATGAAAGTCTGTGGACAAAGTGTGGGTCCATTTTGTTTACTCCTTAACGAGCCTCATCCACTTAGCAGACGTTTTAGATAGAGTCTTAGTAGTTCTGTCACTGAAACAACTTCAATGTGGAGGAACCTGGCACTAAATAAAGTCCTCCAATGTGCTCAGTTGACAAGCTGGTTCATAAATGCTAAAGAATAGGCCACAGCTGTGACTTAGACCTGGATTAATATCTCTGCTGGAGCTTGAAACCCTTGTGTGCAGTTGACACAGCTGTGGGGATAGAGCAGCTCCAGTGTACCTGTACTGCTGCTGAGCAGCAGTGTCCCCTCATTGAGCTCTGGGACCCTTTTGAAAGCCAAAGCCTGAGTACTGGCAAAAGACAGACAGCTTTACAAGAACCAATTTTTAGTGACCTTGGTAACCAACTTCTGAATGCTAAAAATAGCAGATCTGAGGAAATCTCCCTGAACATCCAGTGTTGAGAGCTGCTTTCAGCCAAGGTGATGCACTCAACACTGTGTTGAAGAACCACATTTTACTTAAGACAGAAAGAAGAAAATAGCTGATGCTTGTCACTGTGCAGGATCGCACAGAAGGTTATGGCGGTACTTCAAAGCAACAGGAATGCTGCAGGACTCCAAGATCTAAATTACTAGCTTATATCCCCAAAGAGGAGCTTGGAAGCAGTTCCTACAGATTTGGGGATTTTCTGGATAAATTTTTGCTAGAATTTGATTCACATTGGTAGGCAGGTTTATTCTTCACTAAGGAAGCATTATTTTAAAAACTCATATCAACCCTCTCCCTCCAAAAAAACCTTTCCCTCCACTCCCCCAAGAGTTTTGTGCCCATTTGGTTAAAAAGAGAAGTAAGGAATTAGCTGACTTTCCCAAGCTCTTTCCCAAACCTCTTGGTGTGTCTAAATCTGATTTTAAGTATCTTCAGTCAGAATCATACATACCCTTCATGTGCAATTGCTCCTAAGACTGTGGAATTGTTAAATAAAGGGGGGCAGGAAGGAGAATTTTATATAGCCAAACACAACATACTAACAACTACTCTGCAGGAAAACATCCTGCATCCAAATGACAAAACCAGCACGGAAGCACCTAGCACTGCGTTGCTGATGTTCTTTCTAATGATTCTGGAGATCCAAACTCAGAATTCATGTGGAGCACTCATGAAGGGTGCCCAAATGTCAATTAGCACATGCAGTGGTATCATTTCCATTTTAACCAAAGAGTTATGTAAGTCATGAACTTTTCTAGCTACCTGTTAGGAGCAGTAATTGATCAAATGACATCACCGTAAGGGTAGTGAAGAATGCAGAATGTGAGTTGTTAGCAGCAGTGGCCATTTGCAGATACAGAACCAGGAGAGAGAAGAGGGACAGCACATGGGAGGGAGGAGAAGAGATTATAATGATGGCTGTCTGTTATGGTATGTGCAGACCTGCTCAGGTCACTTTCATAACCTGGCACACTGTCCTGTATGCACACCCACGCACATCCCTATTTGGTCAGCTCCTTTTTGTTGCTGGTTAAAATTACCAAGAGGATTTGTAAGAAAGCAAACAAGATGCATTTCTGATCTAAATAGTAGGAAAAATAACACCCATATCAAGATGGGAGCATTGTGTCTCAGTGGGAACATCACAAAGATTCAGATTCTATAGAAGACCCATTTGAACAGGAAGGTACTGAGGTGGCCTCCTGCTGACATATCTAGCCCCTTATTCTGGTCTTTCTTCAAAGCCTCTGTGTCTTGAAGCCTGCCAAAGGCCTCCTAATTCTGCATTATCTCAGACCAGAAAGGGGTTAGTTTTGTGGCACGAACAACTGCACACAGAAAAATGGGTGCAGAAGCACAGCAAAGCCTAGCACCATCCTGTAAACCTAATCAGTGGTGTTTATAACAGAGATGAGGCAGCATCTTTCACCTGTGAAACTGGTGTGCCTCTGGCTCTCTGCTGCTCTGACTACCTACACTTGGTTGTACAGATATGCAATTGTAAACGTGTGTGAGAAAGACTAGAAAAGAATGACTCTGAGAAGGAGAATCCCTGCTGTTTCAGAGGAAAGAGACAAAGCTGTGACAGGGGTCTGAGAGTCTAGTAGGGTGGTCAGAGAGGAATTGTCTCTTCCCTTTTTGAGGCAAACACCATGTTTGCACTGTAGCCGCCAGACATGGGGACTTCGCAGAGCCTCCTGGAGGCTTAACCTCTCAGTCCCTCATTCTCTGCCCTCCCAAAATGTCACATTTCACAGAGGTGTCTCTATTCTTTTGCTCGATATCTTGCTATCCATAAGATCTGTTGGTTCAGAAGGAAAAGCAATCTTTTGGTATTTCCAAGGCTGCACTTCAAAGTCTCTCTCTGCATAGAGAAACATTATGTCCTATAAATTGACAGTCAGTGGCTTAGATTTCCTTGCTCTGATATGGTGTGTTTCTACAAACTTTAACAATCAAACTATGGAAGCTCAGCATAAGAAATTATGGCCATTCTGAAGTCACCATGATCCTTGATGCATCAAGCTTTGGCAGGGGGCCAGCCAACCACTTAGTGTGAAATTTCTAGGGGAAAAAAATAAAGGGGGGCTAAATTATATTTTTCATATTATATCTATTCTTTTCCTTTACCCTAGCACATTAAATTCAGCTTTGCTCCAGGCATGCCAATCCAGGCTTCCCTTTCCATTTTCTAGCTGAGTTTTGGAATGGTGTATTAATCCAGAAACAATTTAAATCCCAGTGTTGTCTGTTAATGATAAGGAAATGAGGAGTTGTTTCAGTAATCCTACTATTGTGTTCTGGTTTTGCAGATTCCTCCTAGCATAGTTGTGGTGCGGGAGATGAGGAGAAGAAAGGTGGATGTTGTTTATAACTTTGAATACTCAGGATGCTTAAATTAGTCAGAGTTAGCTCAATATGAACATGTGCAGGACTGACTGGCTAGACCTAAACACTGTGTGCCACTGTGTGTGCAATGCCCTTAATTTCTTGTCAGTGCATTTCATCAGTGAGCCAGTCCCCCTGCTTGTGCCTCTGTGTGAGCTGGTTCTGCTACAGGCTCTCTGGGCTGTGTGGTTGCTGAGCTAAGCACTGTGTGGATGGCCTGATTCCTCACCCATGGTACCAGCTGTTCCTCCAGAGCTGGGGCATTTCTGCAGTAGACTGCCACATGGCTGAATGGTGAGATGTCTTTTTTTGTAGGCACAAAAGTAGACTGATGGGAATATCTCCCATGGGGGGGGGGGAATTCTTTTCCTATGTAAGGTATTTGGAGAGCTCAGTGTTTGGCAGACACCTCCCCTGGCAAAGCGAATAAAGGAGGATTCAGAGCAAGAATCCAGACTAAGAGTAAAGAGCTGGGCATCTCTTGAAACCTGTGGCATATTCTACTCATCAAAGCACACTCTGCTTTGATCTCTGGCCAGATAGATGTTTGTGCTGCTATAGTATTAGTGCTCAGTAATAAATATCAATGCTTTTATCAGGTAGGAATTGGAAATTTAGATATTTGGATAAAATCATAGCAGCTAGGAACTTCCAAACCCGTGGACCTCTTTTTTTCCTTTAAGACTTAACCTAAAATCTATATTTTAAAAATGAACTTGCTATGTGGTACCTTCTTTGATCTTCTGTTCCATTTAGCAAGTTTAGCAGCTTATTAGGGCCTCTTGCTTATATTTTGGCTTGAGTGATGAACACTGTAAAGAATTGTGAGTCTATATTGGTATTAATAAAAATTATAGTGCAAAGGCCAGAGCAAATAAACCCTGGCCTTCGAATGGTGTGAGAATTATGCAACAAAACGCATCCTCAGCTGAGGATTTAGCTCTAAGCTCAATCATGTAGTCACCAGCTATATAAATGATGCTTTGTTACTTTTCCAGTGACAGTTAACAGGATGTAAAATTGATCAAATCAGATTTTTTCACTGATATTCAGCATATTTAGTCATTCCTCTTCAGCAATGTGCAGGGGCTGAGGTAATTAGGCAAAAGCATCCTCCCACTTACTCTTGCAGTCTATCTTGCTGTGCTGCTTGTGAGCAGCAGGTGGGGCGAATTCTGTCCCCAGACTGAACAGATGGCATGGATATTCCTATACGGGAGTCTTTCATCTTGATTCAATACTTTTTTTCGGGGTGAATTAGGGACAAGGAAGAAAATCCCTTTTCTGTTGACTGTTCCTTTTGGTCTCCAGTTAAGCTACTGCAGCTGCTGTTGAGCTACTGCAGTACTGTACTGCCTGCACGCTTCTGTACACACTCTGCAGCAGCATGTCTCTCTAAGCAGTGCTGGATTGCACCATATTGCTATAGCAGAGGTTGCAAGCATGTATTTAAACTCTCTGATGTCACCTGCTCTCCCTACACAGCATTTAAGCATGTGGCTTCTTCTCCTGCAGTCCCTGCACATAAATATTTAACATCCACAGTGAAGCAGTGCTAAGAATCCATTTAATTAGTCCAAATGCCACCATTCCTTCAGCATGTTAGGTGGATTTGCAGCACTAAATGAGGCTATGTATGCTGATAACTGTGGTAAGTTAAGTGGGACCTGTGATTATGCCAAGGCCTGGCTTCCTTCCTATACAGCAACGAAACCCCTCTGTGGAGATCACAGTCAGACACTGAATTTCAAAAGCAGGTTGGATCCTTTGCCTGCAGATGAAACAAGATTTTTTTCCCTAAATATTAGACCCAAGCCGGTTCAAATGAGGTCACAAAGATACACTAGAATCAAGCTATGTGCATGTCTAAGCATGTGTTACTTCATCAGTAGGTATTTGAGAAAGGAGAAATGATGCCTGCGCTCCCTTTCAAAGCCCAAGCTATCGTGTTTTGCTGAGTTGCCCATTGCTATTTAAGCATCTGCTAGCTTTGATGCATATTTTAAAGCCCTGTGGGAAGCAGTGGCATGTTGTTATAAAGGGCATAGAGTAGCTTCTGCAGGGTGGTGCTTCTCTCATCAACTCCATTCTGTTTTCAAAATGTGCTTTCACCCCTCAGGAAAATGTTAGGCCACCTGCAAATGTGCTAGCTTGCTAGACTTTGTTGTTCCTATCGTTTTAAGCCTAGTCTGGCTCCAGTGAGGTCTGGAGTGCACTCTCATCATCCAGTTATATAAACATATCTGGATACAAGCAAGCTTCCCCTGCATCCACTGAACACTGTGATGACGTGTTGGACTTACTCAAAGGCAAAATGGACAAAGCACTTGGAAACGCCTGGAAGAGGTCCTTGAAGGATGTGTTAGCACAGCTACGTGACATACTGTAATATGCATGCGCATTTGTTTATGAGGCTTCTGCTAGCCTTGGCTCATGTTACTAAGGCTTTCATCTACAGTTCTTTTGAAATACCACTTGTCATAACAGAAAACACTATCTGAATCAGGCTCGGTAACGTCCTGTAGTTCCTATGGTAACTGGATGCATTCTCCATTATCGTAGAGATTTGTTTCAGTTTTAACAAAACAGAATCAGATGCACTGTTAAGGAGACAGGCATCTTTCAGTTAACTATCTTGGAAACTTGTCAGTCACATGGTCCCCATCACACAAGCCCACACAGATATTTGGTGCTGCTACTTCCCAGTGAGAAGGTAGACCATGGACATCTAGTGATTGTAAGCAAAGGATTAAGGAGATCCCATTATGTGTAATGATGTGGTGAAATGTGTCACGTAAACAGAGGGCCAGCATCCTTTTAGAAGCACAGTATGCCATAGGAACAGGTCACTTCTCTTTCATGACTTACATCATAGTCACGTAACCATTGCACCTATTGGTTAAGCATAAGCACATTCAGCATGTCCCTATCACACTGAAAATTGAGTAAACTTGGTGTGTGTCACAGAGCAGCAACAGAGCGGAGTTCTGGTGAACCTTTCTTTTTAGACATTAAGTGTTCAGGGAATTGGGGCAGCTGAATGTAGCCATGGCACATTGCTAACAAGCCTGACAGTGGTGTTGGTTAAATTGCATATCATGGGATACAGCAGGACAGTCAGATATTGTGTTGGGTGCCAGTGCTAGCTTTAAGGCATAAAACTGGGCTAAATAGAAATAATCTGTATTCATCTGCATCCTCTCTTTTTCACATTCTTTCCTGTAATAAAGTAGTAAACAAGCACTGTCTGTGTTCAGGCCAAGACCTGTAAGAAGAATCAAGGCAGATCAGTCGTTGGAGGAACAGACTATTTGGCATTGTAAGATTGTTTCACTTATCAGGGCTATTTTGGATCTCGGTATAATTAGGAGGAAGTGCTTCACATAAATACTGTATCTATCACTTTTATGAGCGATATGGAATCTAGAAGAGTAGTCCAAATCGTGTCTGGCTTAGTACATCCTGTAAAATCACGATCAGGAAGTGGCAAAATGAAATGGTCTTCTTCATTGTAGTCTCACTTGCAATGCCTAAATTGCAGAAAAATGTTGCCAACAGGGCAAACTGGTATTGCTGCAATTTGAATCACATCAAGTAAATGAATTGAAATCTGCATGGAATGTTACCCTACTGCTGTCACAGTGAGAACTGAAGCACTTGCTGAAGCTGGAATCATGCAATGCTACAGTTCAACAAAGTAGCCAGAAAGCAAGAAAACCCCTTTGATCCTTCAAGAAGGTCTAGCAATGGATTAAACAAGTGTGTTTCTACTGTGAGGGTATAGCTGAATAATGCTGCCTTTGCAATCGGAGGACCTGTGGGCTGTGTGAATTGCCATGATGTGTCCTTAAATTATACAGCAGTTCAGAACAAAAGAAGAAACCTCCTGAAGAGAACTAGTAAAAAGGGTACCAGCTCTGAAGCTAACCAGGAACTTAAAATTAATCAGACGTTCAAATGTCTGAATGACTGTAAATGAATATAATACTACAGCCTTTAGCAGATCTGGGTCACTGTACAGCTCTTCAGGATCTGGTCCATGAAATTCCATTATATGACACTTCTTAATCTCCCCCAAATGTGTCATCAAAGTGAATATCTGTGGAGAGCTGTAGTGTTCAAATGAGGCTCTATAACCTCCAACTTCATGGTCCTGGAAGCCAACTGGATTTTATCTTCTGTTATATTTATATTCAATCATTTTTAAAGCATTAATACACTGGGTATTTAACTGGTTATGATTCCTCTAAAAAGCATTAAACAAACCCAACTGTGTAAATGTGCTCAGCTCCTTCATTGTCCTGGGGAAATGTGTTTGACCTGCAGCATAAATTCAGAGGTTTTCCTGGGCTCTTTAACTCCTTACCTCCTGATTGACATTCTCCGCAGTTTGGATTGTTAATGTTGCCAGGAAAGAAAGGATAAAAGCAGAAAGATCCAGCAGTCAAAGATCCTCAAGGGAAGTCTGCTGGCTTCTAGTTAATGGTATTAGAGCATCGTTTTGAACCCTTACCCCAGCTCTCTGCCTGCCAAGAATACTTGAGTTATTTTGGTAATCAGACATAATTCATGCAGCTCAGTCTGTAGTTCCTGGAGTGCTTTTCTCCAATGCAATTGTGAGTGAGTCTGCGGAGAA
>NW_009941356.1:90761-91302 GCF_000696875.1 Nestor notabilis | reverse complement strand
TTTGCATTAACTCACTGACTGCTGACACTTACTAAGTAACACTTGGCTTTGAAACTGAAGTAGATGCGGTAAACACAAGGGTAGCTCTAGATAATACTTTATTCCATAATATACTTACCAGAAAAGACACAAATCAGAAAGATTTGGTGTAGCCATCAGTTTTTCAGCAGTTTCAGTCTTTTCATATGAAAAGTTCCAGTTTTGAGGGAAAAGGTGATGAGGTGGAAGAAACAGGGGAGACCCTGGGATATCCAGTGGCGTGTATGTAGGGGGCACTCAGCTGAAATATGGATGCTTGGATTCAAGACCCTGTTCTGGATGACATAAGTATTGTATCTGATTGTATAATTGCATAGTCTGGAAAAAAGGACGAAAACTCATGTTTCTCTATGGATTAGTTACTGTCATGATAAATAGGCGACCAAGCCAAAATGTGGTAGTAGATGTCCAAGAAAGATAAAAACTAGGAGAAAGGAAGGATTCTAGAAACATATTTTTTTTTGGGGGGGGGGGGGATGTTTTTTTTTTTTTTTTGGTGTTT
>NW_009941356.1:0-90610 GCF_000696875.1 Nestor notabilis | reverse complement strand
TTGAATATTATTTTTTTTTTTGGGGGGGGGGGGGATGTTTTGTTTGTTTGTTTGGGGTTTTTTTGTGGGTTTTCTTGTTTGTTTTTGTTTTTTGTTTTTGTTGGGGTTTTTTTTAAGTTGTTCTCTTGCCCTTCAAATGAACATGATGGATTGAACAATTAGAAGACATAGATAGTTCAAAAAATATAAAAAATGGTTATTCCCTTGGCTCTGTGAGCCTTATTTGCCCACCCTCTGTAGTCCATACAGGCCTACATCTGTCATGTCATTCCTCCCTCCATCTTTGGCTCTAACCTTGACACCAGGCATCTGTTCAACCTCTGGTACATGAAATACATTTGTGTGGCTTTTGCCAAGCTAGAGTTTGAGCTGGATATCCAACGTCATCACTACCTGCACTATTTCAGGCTTCTGCTTTTTCTGTCATGTGTTCCCTTGCCAATGCGATGTTCTGAACTTGCACATGTTTCAGCATTCACATCCACAGTCCCAATCCTGTACTAGTAATTGATTTTTTGTTTTCTGTTGCACTTGCCTTTACTTTAGAAGATAATTTCTGAAGTAGATAATTTCTGAAGTAGATCTTTTAGAGAAGATATCCTTTATAGGCCAGCTGCACATCTGGACAGGCCCCAACACACCGTGCCTGTGACTGAAGGCTGGCTTGTTTCAGGGAGTAATAGGCATATGAAGAAGTAGTCCATAAACATTCATGGAAGGATTTAGTAGGGGAGTCTTTTATGTTCACAAAAGGAAAATGGGGTGAATAGGCTGTAATGTAACCTAGACAAACTCCAAACTCATCTATTATGATGACAATATTTAGGTACATGAAATTATTACATGGAAACCTACTGCCTGAAAAACGTATTTTCCTTCCATCTGTAATCATGGCATTGATGCTGGAATTGCAGAAAACGTTCTAATTCTTGATGGTATTAGAAACACTGTATTATCATTAAGAAGGTCATTTAATACCTGAACAAGCCTACTCTTTTAGTTAGGACTTTGGTGTATTACTTGTCCATAAACAGCCATCTTTGGAAAACCAGTAGTAAAAAAAACCCCATAACCAACAAAATCCTCTTCCACAAGAAAGAGTTAAAAGCTCCTTTTTTTTTCATTTTTTTATTTTTCCTCATGAGGGAAGATAGCTTTGAGTTGTCCCAAACTAAGTCTATAGCTTCCACATATGGCCTCATTCCAGATACCGAACAGAAGTGGAAAATGCCTCACCCTTTCAAGTAAGAGCCAAGTGAGTACAGAACTTGGTAGCTTGATGCAAAGCTGGGAGAGGATCTATTAACTTATATCAGCTGAAGATCTTGTCTCTAGTGTGCTACAGAAACCTAGGACTGCAGCTTTTGGTGCTTAGCTAAAGGACCTTAGCCGAAAGGGGTTTATTTTTACAGTGGTGAAACAAGCTGTCTCGCAGACATGCTGTCTGACATTGATTAGACAATAGTTGTGCTGAAGCCAGTACATTCTATCAAAGGTTTTGTGCCTTCCAGTAGAGCAGGAAATGTAAAGCACTTTGTGTAAAAAGAAATATTAATATTTAAGCTAAAAGTCACAGGAAAAAAAAATCTAATAACCAGAAACAGCTTTAGGTGCATATTCTTTTTTCCTGAACTTGCAGAAAGTTTAGGGGCTTTATATGTATTGCATTTATTAAAAGAAAAACACTTAAAGCTCTCTAATGTAGCACAGACTCTGTTGTGTTTGGAAACAAGAAATGTTTGATCGCTGCTGTGGGAAAGTCTTTGTCTTGGCTGCCTTGTGCCAGTCGGGTGTCAAAGCTGGACTTGATTGCTTTGCTTGTATGCAGTGCTTGGGAGTTTATTAGTGAATCAGTAAGATATTCTCTGAGCAGCTTTTCTTTGTAAGAAATTCACTGAAGAGCTACGTTTTATGGTCAACTTTGTTCGGTGTTACATGTCTCATACCACAGATTAGTGATTTAGCCAGCTACATCTTGACTTCAGTGGGATCTTTTTCTGGATGTTTCCAATGCGTGAAACCCCCAGATCTGCCACAGGAACGACAGTGTTCATCTCTTGTACTGCCTCTCCTCTCTGGTGTCCGCTCTTGGGCATCCTGGAGCACAGCTCACAGAGTCTGAACATCCAGCCCTTACTCTTGAAATAGAAACTTTATCTCACTGCAGTGAAGGCTGCTTTTGAAGTGGTGGTGTTGTTGGCATAGGCATTGTGGTGAGAATTAGCAAACACCCCCACTGACAACAAACTATTGTCTATGGCATCTTTATAATGAGATTTAACAAAACTGCCAGCACATCAGAATTAATGCAAATTCACATATTCCAAAAGGATTAGAACATCATTAATATGGGCATTAAATATTTAAACAATATCTCTATGAAAGAATTATGAGCCTTCAATTCTTGTCTCTGTTTTATGACCACATTAAAGCAGTTGTAATGACATCTTCTATGCTGAGACTAGAAATTACCTTTTTTTGAGTATCAGATGATGACCATGCCCAAAGCCACTATTTCTACCCAAAGGTTATTGTCTCTCTGTCTGTTCTTAGCCAGATTTCAACTGAAGTGGACCTCTCAGGTTAGATGAGGTAAGGGTGAACCATGCATCACTGTGAACATGCCCACACCTATTGAAAAGTCACCAGAATAACCAGCATGAGCTGTCGGGGAGCAAATCCACCACTGGTTTCTGGAATCAGAGATCATCCACGTGTGTACTTTGTGCATACTATAGGATTCAAGCTGCTGGAGAGCAGATCATTTTTTTCCCAGCTATGGTGGATGGAATCCCTACAAACAGATTGCTCAGTGCAAGCCTCCTCGAAACTTGGTTTCAGCTGTCTTCCTTTGCTTTGCAAACAACTGCTCATCTTGTGCTTGACCTCCAAAGGGTATCTTCAGCCAGAGTTTTGTACAGGCAGAGATAAATTTGGTGCAAGCTGTTAGTGCAGCCAGGCATGAGAATGCTTGTTCAGTCTGGGGGTTCCTTACTTACAAAACTAGTCTCATCCATCTTTTACTTCTATATCCAATATTCTGAGTTTATTTTCTGATTCTGTGCCTTCCTGTCTAAGCCAAATTTAAGCTAAGATGTCTAGATAGTGATAAAATATAGTCACATTCTATAACCAGTTAAAATCAAGTGAAACATTCTGATTTTTTTAAATGCTTCAGATTAGCTTGATGGAAACAATGCCTTCCCCCTCTTTGCCCCTCTAAACATCTTCCCATATTCAGTTACAACTTCTAGGAGCATAAAGAGAAGGATTTTGAGAATG
The DNA here is from genome assembly GCF_000696875.1 of Nestor notabilis. Taxonomy (NCBI): domain Eukaryota; kingdom Metazoa; phylum Chordata; class Aves; order Psittaciformes; family Psittacidae; genus Nestor; species Nestor notabilis. The sequence continues at coordinate 87,328 of NW_009941356.1, read as the reverse complement.
TCTCAGCTGATAGAATAGTTTGCAGAGAAAAGGTGACCACGATCAGTCCCCAAGACACGTGGAGATTAAGCCAGTTATTCGAATGGTATATGTAAAATTAACTTTGAAGGTACTTTCAGGTTAATAAGTTAATGTTTAAAACTTCCCTGCTTTGCACAAGCACTATAGCTCAGGAAAACCTGAGCTATATTTGACTTTATTAAGTCTCAGTTATTTTCTTTGGTTGGAATACTTCTATTTTAAATTCTGAAGTGCCTGATTTCTGTGGTGATGGCAAATTCAGGTGCTACAGAGACAGGAGGTGTATTTAGACAGATTTTTTTAATTTTTCTTTGAAAAGTCTGGTAATTGGATTGGGCAAAATTCTTTATTGCTGTTGGTTGATCCTACTGCATAAAATCTTGCTGCAAAATCCTCGATGCTTGTTCTTTGCCTTCTGAAATTTGGATTCCAAAATGTGAGGTTAGCTGTGTTTTGTTGGTTCCCATGTGCCAGGCAGGCAATGACTGCTAATGCAGCTGTGAAACAGCTTAATCTGGTTTGTAAAGAAGATAGTATTACTGTTGCTGGATCTAAAGATCTGAAACCTAAGATCACTGTGAAAATAGAATCAAGTCCTGATTTCTGCCTGGAAAGGATTTGAATCTAAGTCCCACAGCTATGCAAAGTCAGTTTCCCTCTGTCTTCTCAATAGATCTGAGGAAATGTTCAGACCCTGGTGATGAATAAAATGATTTCAGCTGAGTGAGGAATGGGCTGTGGTGCCAGACTGAGCAAAACTAATAATGCTGGCAGCTGCTGCTTCCTGAAAGGGAGATGCTCTCCCAGTAGCCCACCAGTGCTGGTTACCCCTTTCCAGTACAAAAGAGGAGTGTACACACAGAGACACTGTGGATTTTAGCAGGTTGTCAGCATTGGATTCTATGCTATTTTTCTTGTTTCTTTGCTTTCCCGCTGTTACTGTGAAGTTGTTTTTCTTTGCTTATATATATATGTATAAAAACCCAAAATAAATTAGGACAGTACACTCTGCCTTGCCTTTGCTTTGATCAGGCAGTAGTTTCTCTAGAGCTGTCCTGATTAAATCAGAATGGTAATAAATTGAAAAGGCTTGCGTCTGATTTGTAAGACTTCTTCAGGTGTTAAAGGAGGGGAGAGAGAAACACCCAAAGAATCGGGAAAAGATGGTTTACTGCTTCATTATCAAATATTAACACAGAGAGGACATTGTCATTAGGGATAGGTACTACAGGATTTTGTAAAATTAGGTGGGAATTAGCAGTTCATCATCCTTACCAATCTCTTGTCTGAGTCCAGGATTTCAAAGTGAAACACTGCAGTAGTGGAGAGCTCTCTAGGGAAATGCAGGGCCTGGGATTCCTCACAGAAGCATCTAGTGCCCCTTGATCTTCCTCGGAGAAGGGCATTTTGTTCCCAGATCCATTTAATGCTCTTGGTAAGTATGAGATGGCTGCAGTGAGGACAGCTGAGGCGCAGGCATCTGGAAGGATTGGGCTTTGCAATATTTGGGGTATTTTCTCTGCAGAAATCAGAATGAGCGAGTGGCTGCGTGATTCCAAGTTGCTGGCTGGGCTTAAACCATGACATCCCCCTATGCGCTTCAGTGAGGACACAAGGCTGAAGTGGCATTGTGCTGCTCAGGGAGGCAAACGAGTGGGAATCACTTGTCAGGAGAGAATCTGAGGCCTTAAGCATGTACTAAAAATCAGCTAAAATCAGAGGCATAATCTCTGCAAGAGCTGCTTCCAGAGTACCCTGACTGTTCCTATTAATAACCACTACATCTGCAGAGGAGGAAAATAAATCTGATCCCACTGAGGTTTTTGATACTGTAAACATCAGATTTCTGTTCCTTGTTATATCTGTGTTCCAAGCAGTAATCCTTGGAGTCAAAGATGCAGGGTTCTCTGCTTTCATCCATGTAGTTCCACCTAGTTACATGACTGTGTCTGCAGCCCCTGGTGTACTCATACTAAAGGGGCACAGCACTGGTACACCCTGCAGTTAGTGGACTCTAGCCCACCCCGACACACATTTCCAACGGGTAATTTAGGAAGCTGTTTGTTTGCAAGCCCTTTCCCTGTGTACTCTGGCTTCAGCCTAAACATACATTCTGTTACCCAGCTCCTTGGAGTTAGTGTTCAGTACACCTACTTGCTGTAATGAACTGTCACTTTTATCTGTTAACTGATTGCCTATTGATTGCCTTGCCATCTCGTCAGGTTATCTTGTTCTGGATGTAATGCCCTTATTTTTTATTATTTTTTTTTTTACCTCCTATTGAGAGATTGCCCATTTTAATGCAGCAGATGAGCCAGGGGGAGTGTTAAGTATTGAGAAAAGTAGGGAAGATGGTGGGTGGTTTTCGATAGGTGAATGTTGGAAGATTATTCTACAGAAAAAAGACTGTCATGTCAAGGGGCCTTTGATTTTTTCCCTGCGAGATCTGCTCATTGCTGGATCCTTCTCTGTGTTTGGTAATTTGACCTACTTTCCACTCAACTATCTTTCCTTCTCACTATCTCCAGTTTTACTTTGATGCATCTCTTCACGGGCACAGATCCTTTACATTATGCCTGTTTCCACCTCTCATCTTCCCCAGAGCACCCCCCATACCTGCTTGCTTTTGAACATGCTGCTAAACATTTCAGCAATGTATGACAGACAGTTAGTGACAACCCTTAGAACTGCAGTGCGCTATGCTCTGCCTCAGCTGATCCCCAATTTTCCTACATAACTGCTGGGAATGGAGAGGAGAGTACAGAGCATGTGCAAAGCAGAGATTTGTTTCGCTTTCAGTTCTCCACAGCAACCATGAGGACAAAGGCAAAATATCTCAGGGACAAAGTGTAGGGAGTTTGTTATCATTTCCCTTCTGCACAAAACTGAATGCAGCCAGTGCTGCTCCCTTCCCAAGGATACAGCTATCTTTATGGAACTCCAAAGGGCATGTTAAACTGTGCATTTCTCTTCCAAGAATGGGAAGAAATCTGCTATTAGCACATCTCAGCTCTAAGTGAGAGTAATTACTCAGTGACATTGGATTCCATACAAGGAGTTGATTTTATGGAGCTGTTCTTTATTAGAATATGTTTATACAAAGTTAAGGACTTAGGAGCTAAAGGACCTGCCAGTGATTTCAAGCAGTCAAAACAGATAGGAAGAAAAGACAAGGAAGAAAATAATGCTGGGCCCTATGCTCTTTATGTGCAAATCTGCTCTTCCCAAGCCTACTCAAGCTGTCAGCCTAGTGGGAATGAATCTTTATCATGAACCACACACACTACCAAGTCTGCTTGAGTTAGGAGTTGTCTTGCAATTTACTCTGAATCCAGATGTTGTCAGCTCTGCTTGGAGGTGTGATCAAATGGGCCATGATGCAGGCAGCATACAGAGGGGGGCAAATGGCCCCAGTGCATCACGCTTGTTAACTTTGTAAAGCAGCTCTTGTAAATTGGGTTAGGAAGGCTGAGTTACATGGTCTCAGCTGAGACCTCCAGGGGCCAAAGTGAAGTGCAGGACAAGCTGCCCCAATACACAGCTGGGAAGGTGCAAGAGGTCATCCTGCTGGCAGACAGGTTGTCAGAACACACCGGGGGCTGAGATTTTCTTTAGCTCCATTCCTCTTGACCTGCTAACATGCCAGAACCAGTGGGCCTCCTCTCAGGAGTAAGAGTTTGCAGAGCCAGCCTTGCACAGTAAAGTCTGCTCTTCCAAACACTGTTGTACTCTTTAATAGTAGTCCCTTCTGATAAATAGCTTCCCTGGTCAAATAAGCCCTATGACTGCCAGCTCCCCCAGCAACTGTTTAGGACTCTTTCTGTTTCTCTATGTAAATACCCTCTACTATTAATAGAAAAAAGAAAAAAAAAGTGTAAATTTCTTCACACTTCTGTTTATTGCTGTCACTTAAACCCTAGGACTTTTACAAATTATAAGCTAAATCAAAACTTTGGCTGGTAGCCTTTTTAAAGTTTCCACTTATTTTATCAAGCTCTGGACAGAGTTCTTTGCCAGCTTTTTGGACAAACCCTGCTTTTTAGTTCTTATTTGCACAGTGCTTGACAGAGGGTGTTCTAGGCCCATTGAGGGCTTCCAGGTGCTGCCACTGGACACATTAATTCCAGTGTTCAGATAGCAAAGAGCTAATATGCTTGGGAAAGCACTACAGAATCTTCAACAGGGAGCTAGGGGAAAGGTAAAAGTACTGGCAGGTGACTGAGTAGGAAGGATGTGGGTTAGATGATGTGGGAGGGGAGCTCTATTCAGTTATTGGTGCCTGGAGGGTTTGCAGCCTTGGCAGTGAAATTACTAAAAGCTAGAGAAATGCTCAGCTCTGCCCAAACTGACTATGATAAACAGATACCTGGATAGGAATAGGGGGGATGAGTATGTGGGGAAGGCCTGTTGCTCCCACACGTGACCTGCAGGGCAGTAGGCAGTGCATCTTGAGAGATTATATAGTCATGTGCGTTGTCCTTGGAGCACTAAAAGCTTGAACTTTGAAACATGACTGGGGGGCTCTTACTCTTTGGCCTAAGCTTCTAGAGGAGGTGTAGTCTGAGGTCCAAAAAGGAGGGCTGGGTCTCAAGCAGGTGGAGAGTGTGATGCTTCCAGGGTCTAGACCGCAAAAATACAGCAGTATTGAAAAGCATTGCTGTGGATGCTGGAACAGTAGAGTGATAATATCTATGAGAAATGGAGGGGACAAAAAAAGAGCAATTTTACCCTTCTCATGTGATCAAGCTTACCCAGCATAGGCTTCAAGAACTGTAGGTGAAGCTAATTAGCAATGTTGCAGTGTGATGGTGTAGGTCTTTCTATCAGTATTAGCACATCTACCCACAACATGAATATTGAAATCACTGGGGCCACTCAGAGTCATTAATCTCACTTCCCCATTGTGGATAAAAGATGTGCAATTCCCAGCCACAAAAAGGCTCTGCAGGGATGATTGAGCTACTAGAGTTTCTTTAAAGCTGCCTGCATCAGTGAAAGCCGACTGACAGGCAGGGAGGGAAGGTCAGAGGTGGAGTTCATCACCTCCCTAACAAAATTAATCAAGGGGAGAAAATCAGAACACGTTTGCTATTGAATGCTGAGTCAATGCTCACCGTGTAAAGCATCTTGGTGTGGTCCCAATTTAGAATCAGATGGGAATGGGAAAGACTTGGGAAAAATCCAAGGAAGGAGAAAAAATCCTTTGTTTCTAGACAGAGGAGAATGAAAGAGGGAGAGAGGAGGATTGGTTGAGAAAAGCCACAGAAAACAAAAATTATTGTCAGATCTCCCTGCTACTTGAACCTTTCATGAGGTCACCAACAGGTCTTACATCTAATGGACAGAATTGGAAAATGAGAGAAATGAATACTGAGAAGTTAAAAAAAGCAAAAGGTAAATCATACAGTAGTATACTCACACTGCTTTGATCCAGGGTTCTTTGCCTGCACTTTTGGCATCTGTGTTCCTGTGAACTTGTATAGGGCAGGATAAGAAGAAAGTTTCTCCCTTCCTCCATTGTTCAGTAACAAGGAAGCCTGAGAGGGTAGATAGGGGACTTTTTCTTCAACTCCCTGCTTTTCACATGGCCAGCTATGCCTCTCACTTAGATACTTTTCCAGTGAGGGACAAGTGGGGTCTGCAGGAAGAGCTTCACTTCTGTGCCGTGGCTGCTTGCCATGGCCCCTTCCTGTGCATGTCACCAAGCCTGGTCCATTTCAAATTGCTAAATGCAAATTAGCAGCTAATGTGGGACATTGAATTTTGCAAAAAGGATGTTCTTCCTTCTTGAAAATTGCCCAGCAAACTGTGAAATAGCAGGCTCTGACAGCTAAACCACTTCTTTTCACTCCCCCTCACACTGACAATAAGAGACCCTGACTTGTACATGTCAGACAGGTACAGCCAGTGAGGGTGCCATCTGGAGTCCAATCCAGCACGTACTGAAGTTCCAGGTCTCTTTGCTGACAATGTGAAGGCAGAGTAACACGCCTTTCCTCGCTCTTCGGGAAAAGCTGTCTTTGAAATGAGGCCACATTTGTTGATTGCACCCAGTAGTTGAAGGAAAACAAACTCGGACAAAAGCTCCATGTGGTAGCTGTTTGGTTTGGATTTTCAGGCAGACTACATGTTGCTTGAATTTCTTCTTCTTTCCCTCCTTGACCCCACCATGAAACTTGACAGACTTTCTGACTCTGCTGTCTGGTGAGACTCTCCACTCACATGAAGTCCAGCAGGATGGGGGCAGCGTCAACTTAAATGTTCCTTAGGAAAAACACACAGAGGGGGGCCATACAAAAGAGGTTTCCTTTCATCTACTCAAGTACTTTCAGCACTGAACAACAGTTACTACAATTCAACCTCCTGCCCCTCAACTGCCCAGTTGGTTTTTTTTTACTCTACACAAGGCATCAGATTTACCACGTTTCTGGTTTTATCTTTGGCAATAAAACCATGGGTGAGGAGAGCTGGAGAGTAGTTTTCAGAATTTATACTGGGAAAATATGTAAAGCACTATGTTATAACAGCTGGAGCCAATACTTCACTGAAGTGTGAATTCTCTTGTTTTTTTCTGCTAATGGTTTGCAGCACATCTGCGTAGCAGGCAGGGAGCAGTCAGAACTTCTTTCTGTCTGTGTGCAGATGAATAGCAGGGATCAAAAAGGTCTTCTAGCTTAGAAGTCAGGTACAGTCCAGTCCTCTGGAGAAAAGCTCACCCACCACAGCTATATGTGGACAAGGACTGAACCCACATCTTGCCTGTGAAGAGCCCTTGGCTTTTCTAGCTGGAGCTAGAGGAGCAGCAGTGTCAGCTGACAACAATGGTAGGCTCTTACCCCAGTTGTTGGGACTAGAGGGGGAACAGACCTCACCAAACCAGCCTCCGAGGGAGACAGGAATATTCGTGGCATGGATGATTTTTTTCATCACAAGGAGTTTTTGGGCCACTGGCTATTATTTCTGCGTTTAGGACCACTAACTCTGTTGAATGCTCAACCAGCAGATTTGGCCCTCAGTGATGATAACAGTGTAATAATATACTGTGCTAGGGCTCAGCACAAACATGCTATTTAATACCACAATAAATGGAAGTTTAGAGAAAGTGTTTATCAAACATACAATCTCTGACCTGTTGCTCCTCCTGTTGCCATGGTTACTGTAGTTGTCTGATAATACCGGGAGGAAAATGGTCACATCATTTCTTCCCTCCTCCCCCCCCACTTGTTTTCCTTCTGAAATAAAATACCTGAGAACTAAATTAATCCCTGGTGTAACTGCAGTTTGGTTTCTGGTATACATATATACACTGACGTGTTATATCTCTTTGGACTTACCAGTCCAAAGATTTACCCCAGATTCCCTATTTACCACTGCTCCTCTCTCCTTAACCTTTTGGCTGCTGTGTATTCCATAAGAAGAACCATGTCAGGGGTAGGGAAATTATCCCAGAAGATTATCCAAGTGATTGATTTTTTTTGTATACTGGAAAGTCAGCAGGATTTGTTAAAAGGTAAAATTTTGAAACAGTGTTGCTTCATTGATGCTCGAAGGAGTGTGGGTGCTCTGATTTAATTTTATTCCTCCAGCTCAAACCAAGTCAGCTAGGAATCAATTTAAGAAAAATGTTAAGCTCAGTTGCTCTGTTATGAAGGCAAGCAAAACCATAGTAAATGGAGCTTACCCTTTCTGACCTTGATAATGTCACACTTAGTCATGTCTCTTACGGACCAAACAGAGTATCCCATCTTTTCAGTCACTTTCCTGGCCTTTGTCACTGATGCTATTTGAATTAGCATGAAAACTGATTTAAGCTAAACTGGTACAAACCTCCTCAGGTATGTGAGGCATTGGTACTACTATCACTATCTTTGGAGCATGGTAGGCTTGGTTGCTTTTGTTCTGATAGCACTATGAGGTGGGAGGTGGCTGCCAGCAGCAGACAACAGGTAGGCCTGAATATCTTAAAAGGAAATACAATATACTGTTGTTTGCGTGTAGCCAGTGACACCATGTGTGTGTTCTTCACCGTCAGATCCCACTTACCTCCTTTCTTGCTGTGTTGTGCATTTCTCTTGCTTTCTGTGCCCTGGCTTCACTCTTCTGTGCTGTCTCACCCCCTCGCTTCTGTCTTCATGGACTGAAATTTTCCAAAAGCCACAACCTCACCTCCTATGATAAGCTCCCCCTTAGCTCTGTTTCTGGTGCAAAGCCCAAAGGTACCATCTGACTCCAAGTTAGTCTGAAATTCAGTCTCTTATCAGACCTCACAAGTGGTATGTGAAGAAACACAGCAGAAGCAGTGCAGGGATGGATGCCTACACAGGCTGAAGCTCCTGAGTGGAGCTGTTGCAGAGAAGGTTCCCCTCTGCTCAGAGACTGGGTTTCAACACCAGCAGAAAGAGCAGGCTTAGTAATTAAAAATCAATCTTTCCTTTTCTTATTGGAATATAATAATCTCAAAAGCTTCAAACATTGAACATTGAGGAAGAAAACTTGCTGACTGCAAAAGGCTGTTACTTCTGATCCATCACACCAGCTGCCACTTGCAACCGCCCTTTAAAAGCAGACAACAGGCTACGAAAGTAAATTTATGCTTCCTTGGTCCTCTTCCTTAAAGCAGGAGGTTCATTTTTGCAGCTTACTTCTGAAATGGGGCTAAGTGATATTAACAAGCCACAAAGCTGAGGATAGGGTTGCTTAGCAATACAGCACAGAGATGTCTTTGAATCACTGCTAAGCTCCAACACTTCAGCTCAGATGAGCCTAATGTTCCTGTCACAAATTGGCAAAAAAAAACCTCCTTCAAGCATCATTTTGTTGTTAAATATAAATGTTAATTTAGCTACAAACATACTTGAAAATCCCAGCCATTTTTTTTGCTTAATCTTCATCCTTTAACACTGTCGGTTCCACAGTTTATTCCTTCCACACATGTTAAATAACTGAGGCAGCAATACAATATTACAAATACATGGATATCATTTTTACCTCTGCTGACTGCTGCAGAAAATCAGAATTGCCTTCTAGTAATAATCCCCCTATCCTGAGGCTTAATGATGCCATGAACTCTCCAACTGGAGTTTTTAGTGTTTGGTCCAATTATCCGCTGCTGCAGTTGATTCAGGAAAGAAAAGGAAAGAAATGTTACTGAACGAAGACAAAAGATAAACCATTAAATCCACCATGCATCCTTTTTGTTTCTTCTGATAATCCTTGAATGCTATTGGCCTCTGAGGTTAAAATTAGTTTTTTAAAGATGACAAGTAAAAAAATCCCAAGTGGTTCACTTTTTTGTGGTCATCAAAAAGATCCAGGACAGAGAAAATAGTAATCAGATATACAACTTGGAAAGACAGGATATCAACACAAGCAACCACCTCAGAAACAAGGCCTTACTGCTGTGCAAGAGCATGCAGCTATATGCAGCTATATCAGACATGAGGTACATGGCATGTACAGAAAAGTATTTTTCAACTGGAACCATTAAAGAGAGCAGAGCAAAGGAGCATTCAGAAGAGCAAAACAGAGTTTTGCAACTTGTAATATAACTGAAGTGCTGGGCAAGGCAAATTCATTGGCAAGGAAAAGCGTATTGGCTCTTGAATTAATACATACACAGAGCTGCATGGACACAGAGAGTGTACCTGGATTGACATGACACTCTATAGCCTGAGTGGTAAACTATTAAATAATCACACAAACACAAGATGGGACTTGGAATATGATTTATCAGACTTCTACTGTAAGATAAAATCTAGATAGACAAGACTAGATGTCAGAGAAAGCATTTCTCATTCCCTCAATTTACCAATGACAAAGTGTGCTGATGCAAAAGGATCTGTAAAAACCAATGCAGTGCCAGGCTCGGCTGGAGGATTCTGGGATAGCTGATTTCAATCCTGCCTGCAGAGAGCTACTTTCTATTGTCTCAGTGGCTTCTGCTCTTTCTTTTTGCTTTTAATTTATATTGCACAATTTAACCATTATTATAGGCCCTTCAGGCTATTTATTCTTTGAGGATAAAAGATGAATGGAAGCAATGTGTGCTGGAGCTGTAACAGCTCGCGAACACTCCCTACTGTCTTGCTGCTGTATAACAAAGTTAAAGGCTGCTCTAGCTTTTGAGACTGTACCAAGAGAAGGTGGCGGGTAGTCCAGCTGATGTGAGAATGGGTACAGTCAATTTTGCTGCTGCCCTTTTATCTTACCTGTTCTTTATCCATCATGTCAGCTTAAAAAACTCATGTAAAGCTATAGTTGGTTCTGCTTTGAGCAGGGGCTTGGACTCCAGATCTCCAGAGATCCCATCCAGCCAAAATTGTTCTATGATCCTACGGATCATTAGCCTAGGGAACCTCCAGGCCAGAGAAAGCCTTCTCTTTAATGTCTGCATACGGCCCATACCATCTTTGTGGTCTCATATACAAACTCAACCCCTCTATCCCTCTAGAACCAGGAGGCCCTTCAGGTCACTGCAGATTTCTCTTTGCAGTCAGGTCATAAGAGATCCAACTTTCAGGGACCAGTCAAACCTCTTGCGACTTTGCTTGGCTGGTGCCCTCTGAAGTGTGCTTCGAGCTGTTCTTTTAAAGGGGTAGAACATCAAACCAATGTCAAGACCACTTCATGCCACATGTCTGCTTTCCGCACCTCAATACCAAGCCAAACTTAGGATACAAGCTCTAACAAGAAGAAGCTATCCTTGTACAGAAAAGCTGTTTGCAATTTGCCCTTCAAATGTATCTGAGAAGAATCAATATGAAAATCTTGTGTTTTCCTCCACTTTTCTCATGATATTTAAGCTAATAATATTTCTTGAAGCAAAGAGAAAGGTATTTTCATGGAACATGCTCAGCAGATGGGGTTTCAGTGGCTGTAGTTGATCTAATTACTCTTCATCTCTACCATCTTCTGTGGCATAAATTATAACCTTACATATTTCTTTTAAATTTTGTACTTTGACTGCCCTAACAAATGAAACAATAACATTAATTGATTTGGAAAGTTGCCCACTAACTGCACTAATAAAGGTAGCAAGCAGCTAGAGGTGTCAGTAAACGAATGTTAAGAGGGATAGAGAAAATTAAAGCCCATAATTCCAGTGACAGCCAGTAATTCTTACGACATTAGCACCAGACACCCCTGCATCTGGCCAAAACATGTCCCCAGAAAAGAGATTCAAATCCTTTAGATGGTTTATTTCAGGAGGGATTTCTAAACTATGAAATTTTTGTACAAGTATTTTTCCCTCTGAAAACAATAGATGCAAGTGAAGAATACGGGGGGGGGGGAAGCTGTTTTCATGAGTAGGCCTCAGAGAATTCAATTCTGAGTGGGATCACTTGGCCCATTTGCTCAGAACAGAGCATCACTCAATGCTTGAGTTGATTATACATCCCAGAAGACTCTTTCTCTTACACTTTCTCTCAGCTTTGTCTTTTCTTCTTTAATTAAACAGGAACACATGCTGTATGTCCATGCTGTTATGCTAGAAACCAGGTGCTTGGCCTGGGTAAAATCTATGAACTTTGACAGTGGAAAACCCCTAAGCTGCAGGCTTTGTTGAGCAATCCAGCCCAAACAGCCTCCATCAACTGCCAGCCTCAGCAGGGAGAGGTGCAGCCAGGAGACCGAGTGCCATTTGAAGCAGAATGACACCACCACATTGCTTAGCCATGCATCACTGGAGCTTTTTATTCTGATAGAGGCTGTCAACACTGAGCCAGAAGTGTTAGTAAGGCCCTGTAATCACCAACATTGCTCCACAAGACCTTTCCCTCGCCCTTTGCAGCTCTCTCAGCCCTGATCTGCAGCTCAGTGTACAGATAAGAGCCCATCATCCATTCTGGGCAGCTGCTGTGAAGCAGACCACAGATGCTGGGCTCCATAATTGATTTGTTTCTCCTCAGCATGTCTTGTGGAGGCTCACAGTGAAGCCCTAGGTTGTGAGGGGAATCTGTTGGCCCCCTTGACAACTGACATGATGGAGAAAATTGACATGTCACCACTTATTAGGGACAGCATGTTTCCTTACTGCTCCAGAGGACTGAGCCTGAGCCTGAGAAGGTCCCAGCCAACAACCAGAGAAGCTGGGATTCACCTAGAGCTGGTGGCCTTCAGCTGGGTGGTGGATGTTTGGACAGATATATTCTGCACCTAGGGGAGTCTGCTGGGGCATGTGGGCTATTACAGTATGTTTTCATGCTTGACCTGTTCCTCACCTCTTTCTTTGCCAAGAGACAAGGAACAATGTGCTCCTTTTGTAAGTGAGGATGCCTTGATATTTTTGGCTGCTTCACAAGGGATGAGATCACGGAGGGAACTCACAGAAAACAATTCCTTTTCTTCCTAATTAGAAAGTATCACCATATCTCAGCCCAACTAGACATTTCTCTAGGTCTGTTCAAAAATACTTGCTGGCTCTTGCAAAGCCCCTTACCAAAGTCCTGCTTTCAGAGGCACAGCAGGGGTATGTTAGCTTCAGTTGCAGCCTCTGCCACTCTCTCTGAGTGACTGTGAGGGCCAGTGCACCCACCACTACCCCCTTCCATTATCTCATACTTCTAATGACTCCACAAACTATCTCTTTTCTCTATTAGATAGGAAGAACTTTGGTGATGGGGGAGTAGGAGGAGAATAGCACATTGAAATCTGCATCTCAATTAGGGCTAGGAAGCACACCCATAACAATACATTGACATTCCACCTGATGAGTAGCACAGGCAGTTGGAACATTGATTACTCACAGAACAGAAGTCTATTTTGGCAGTTTTGGTTACTTTATTTACTTAAATTGTTCCCTGGGATCCTGTAGCAAGGTTAATATCTGTAATAATTTCTGAAAGAGAAAGCATCTATCATCCAAACTGACTGTAAACAGTCTTAACTCAGCTATGTGCTTACATCCAGGTAACTCTTCCACAGCTCCTGTTGCACTGGGAGATAAAGTGAATGTGCCTGCTGCTGAATTTAATTGCAAATGCCCACTGATTTTCAAAATCAGTTTAACACTCATACACAGGGTTTTAACAATGGCATTTAGTAGAGCTGATGAAGAATGTCACTGGGGTCAAAAGAGAGGGAAAGGGGCATTTTCAGAATTTTATATTTATCCCAGTTTTCATGCTTCCGAGGGCCCACTTACTTCACTTGCAAATACATTTACCAGAAATCAGGACTCAGTTTCTGTGACAGATGAACACATAACAATCTAATTGAGAGCTCATCCTAATCCCCTGTGCAAACTGTGCATGGTTGGGCTGGCTGTGGCCACACTTACACACTGGATATGCCGGTCACCCCTAGATGTGCTTTTGAAGAAGGGATGTGTGCAAGGTTTGTAGTGGGAGGAGAAGGAGCCTGGGTAGGGAGCATGTCCTGCTTCTAGCTACCTAGGGAAGGTCTTTCTCAGTACTAGAGACCAGGTGCTCATGTGTTTAGCAGCCTTGTGATAGGATTTTCTTTGCCATCCTTATCCCATCAACTTTAACAGGGATTATTAACTGCAATTTTAACTTGAAAAGAGTCTGAAGTTCTGCTAAGGGCAATAGGGCAGTAGAGAACAGACAAGGGAGAAAAGTGGAGAGCTGAGGTGATTGCCATAAGGAATGAATGTACAGGAGTCCTTGCAAGCATCTTGCTCCTCTCTGTTTTTGGCTGCTCACAGACTACAGAGACAATAATGATCATCAGGATCAGTAAAGGCTGACGAGAACCTCAGCAAAGAAGCAGCTGGAAAATGTTTACACTATCAAAAGACAGCTGTCACTGAGATACCTGTTTTGCTTTCCCTGCCCTTTATATCTTTTATATCTTTCCTCTGTCTGCTTGTGCCATAGACCCCCAGGACAATACAGCCAATTTTATTGTTCCTATGGACCCAGCCTGCAGAAAGGAATCATCATAATCAACAGACCAAACAGATATAAAAGAATCTTTAGTACCTGAAAATGACACTAACAGTCTTTACCATTAGCAAAGGATGATTCCTCTAGGAAGACTGGCAGCAGACTAAGTGCTGACAGTCAGACATTTTATCTGTGGTGAAGAGAGAGTTTAAAAAATACAGATTGCCCTGGGAAGAAATATTTGCATAAACATTTTACTTCTGCCTGGTATCACATCTCCCTAAACCCAGCCCTGCCTGGGAAATGAAACTAGCCTTTTTGCATGCTATGCACAACCAAGGTAATGGGAGATTTTCTGCTCTAAATGGAGATAGCAGGATCATATTCGGCAGGTAAAAAATAGCCTCTCATTTTCCTATAGCCAGTTTCACTATCGCAATTCTTAAACAGGGGGAGTGGGTTAGTACAGAGAAATAATCTCTCTCACCAGAAAGATATGACAGTGCCTTAAATATCAGGCGTAGATATGTAAGAGGACTGCAATACAGCATAGTAAATTCAGACTAATGTTAAGCAGAAGCAACTAGTACAACAAGCTCTAATACTGTAGTTTTCCCCAGAACATTCTGCACTCTATTTTTGTTTTATTTTAACTCAGTTTGAATCCACTGAAAACAACTTAGATGATTGCAGGTGATTCTTTGCAGACAAAAGAAATGATAGACCTTTTTAGTACTTATATTTTATGTACAACTCAAGAGCAGATTGCCCTCTTGATACAGGAATAGTTCAGAAATCCTTTTGGATAATTGTGTTTCTTGAAGGAACCGTTATGAAATTTGTCATTCAAATTACATATTTTTTTGGGCTTCTGTTCTCTTCTTTCCAATGTTTAGGAGTTTTTTTTTTTTGATGGGTTTTTAGCCATTTCAAATTTTTTGTTTTGAACTTCAATGTGGTTTTAATTAAAGTAAAAATGTTAATAGCGTACAAGTATTCATACAAACAATAGTAATTATCTACCCTGGTGACTTACCTAAAGAAGGAAAGTGCATCAGGTTGCAGGTTGTGCCTTTACACTAAAATATGCTGTATGTGGTGATCTCCCATATTGTTTCTTCAGTCCTGCCTGGCACATGGCATTCATGCCCTTGGAATAGACTGGGACTGAATGGTATCCTCACAGAGAAACTTTGGCTGCAAAGCCTGTTATCTGGGAGGAAAACAGACAAGTAAATGGGAGTTCTGCATCATCATGTAAAATTGTGCAATGCTATATAAATATGACAAGGGAAATAGAAGGAAATGGTAATCAATATGCCAACATACTTACTGTCATTTGAGGCTGCTCAGACTGAGTTTATATCTTTTGCTATAGTTATTCTGAATTCTCCTCGCACTGAAAAGGTATCATCACTTGTAATCAATAATGTATTAATATATTCCTGTGTACAAAGCAGGTCTTAATAATTAGTGCAAACCTTTATTTGCAGAGACTCAATTGCACTAGCAGCTCATTGACTTTGTTAAGGTTAGTAGCTCAGTAATTCATAAAAAGGGACACAATATAAATCAAATTGATCTTGGTAATCGTTGCATCAAACTATATGAACAATAGGCAATATGTTGGTTGGCAACATTGAAGCAATGACTTTGCCCAGCTCTCAAGTCTCTTGGGAGGACTGCAGTGGTCCACAGTGTACTGCTATAAGTAGGTAGTACTACAGTGGAATTCAAGAAGCTTTGAGCGTGCAAGTCTTTCCTTCATCATGGGGAATTTCACATGACTTACCAGCCAGCCAGTTCTGGTGGGCTGGTAAGAAAGGGTGACTTTTCTCACCCAACCCTGTCTGTCTGTACTATGGCCCTTCTGTAACAAATTCCTTGGAAAAATCACAGAGATTAGCAGTGGAATTGCCCTAGCAGTGGCTTGATCCTTTGCTCCGAATATGCTCTCAAACATGTATGCTTTTCTTTTGCAAGCTGAAATGAGATAGCACCTCTCTTCTTTCTCACCATCATCATCACTGAGTAAATGAGTGATGGTTTCATGTGTGTGTTGAAGTGACTTCTCAGATGGATCTGAATCACATTGGCTAATGAGAGTCTGTGTTTGTTAATCAGATGTGAATAGCAGTCTGATTTCTCTATTTAGATAAATGTCAGCTGGAAAACCTCTTGGCAGATGGGCAAATGTTTGCTACCCACCAGTCTAAGTGGACATTTTAGCAGGTTCCAAACATGATTTCATAGCCAATTATGGAAAAATAAAAACAGCAATTCTAGCGTCCACCACAGTATCCCAGACACTTTCCCAAGCGTGATGGGAGGCAGCAAAATATTGTGTATTAGGGTCTGCATTTGGTATTCCTGGTTCCTCCTTAGACTAGTTGCAGTGAATCATGCTAAATTGATGCACATGACTACCTAGGTCTTTCTCCCCCACAAAATATATCAGAGCGAGATTTCCTTGTCTTGGGGCAACCCAGCCTAGGGTAAATACAAAAGAATTTTGTGCCTTGGAGAGTTCTGCATCTGGTTGAACCAAAGCAGGTTTTTTACAGGGCAGAAAGGGACCAAGTTTCTGCTGCCTCCCTTCTTAGGCTGTTTTGTTGCTATCAGTGCTAGAAAGATGCAGCTTCTTTCTTAGCTGCAACAGTATTAATGACAAACATGCATAACCCTGCTTATCATGGCCTAGAGTTGCTGCTTCCTTCCTGTTTCACTGTGTGCTTTACCCTTCAACCTTGCTTTTGGAGGGCAGAAAAGTGTTGTTGTCCCTTTTTAACACATGTGCAAATGCTCAGCAGATGTCTCCTTCCCTGTGTGAAGCCTTACTTGGACTGAAAACTAGGATACATTGCACTTTAATAAGGGGATGCTCATTTAGTTTGAGATGCATATAGTCGGCAGGTGAAGTCAAGGTACACTTTCAAGACAAAAACAGATGCACCCTTCATGCAGACTGAACCTTAAGCCATGTCTCCCACATTGCTTAGCTTCAGATCCCATCTGGACTTCTGGCTAGAAGCATTGCTAATGAGTCCTTTCCCTCCTGCTCTTCTGTCTCTTTCTTGCCAAGGTGGGGCTTGGAACGCTGGGCTGTGAATGCAAGGGCTTATGCAAAGTGTGTGCAGTTCTTCAGGCAAAACAGTCTGAGAGCTATTATTTATTCATTTGAATAACAAACACTTTTCATACATTTCTAAGTGCTTTGGAGGCAAAACATTACTACAGGTTTGCGGGAGCACTAGCTAGGGACTCTTAATGCATTTTAAACCATTTATTCCCAACTACAGTTTATAAAACTAAAAAATTAAATCTCGTTCTTCCTCACTTCCTCTTACCCTTCACCATGCAAGTGCTTTTCCTGGTATTGCTAGTTTGCTGTTGGAGGGTTGCACACAAAGTCTGAGGCACTGAGATTGATTGCATCTCTTTGGGAGAAGGAAAATTGGAATGATAATAATTTCTTATTCTTGTTAAAAGGTAAGGAAGCTCCCAGGACAAAGTTTAATAACCTTGTGCATGTCATGTAAGGGTCAGAAATCCCAACTGAGATCAGGCAGACCAGGCCACACAAGTACTCATCCAGGGCTGCAACCAAGGGGTAAAGGCAGCTCCTTTATCAGCCTCATTGTGTGGTGCAGCCTCCCTGTACACTCCAGCTCATCACGTTACAGCTACAGCTTTTTCTGGTAATTCAGATGGAGATACCTTCTTAGTATGAATGTGTACTGCACTGACCATCCTGAGAAACTAGCATGGAATTAGGTCGCTTGTTGGAGAAACGGTGCTCGAGAACTGAGCACCAAGAAACTTTGTTAGTGGTGGAAAAGGAGTATGAATAACTAAAGAACAAATTGCACCTTTCTGAAGGTGGAGAACCTCTTCATAAGTAACATGGCTACACACTGCTTGGTTCCCTTCAACTCACTGGGAGATTTCCTAATTGACACATTTCTTTCCACACTGATATGTTTCCGTAGTATCGTTAGTTTTCCATTTATATTAAATTCCCACCTTTATCCTATTGGGGAGGGTTTAACCAACATGCTCTGATAACAGCAGGCTGGTCTGCTTACCTAGAGAGGATTTTTTTTTCTCTGCAGCTCTGTCTTTAGATGCCAGGAACCTCCCTTTCTCTTTGCCTGGTGCCTAAAAATAGCTAAATATAGCTCAGAGCTCAAAGACCCTCTGCCAGTTGCTACTAGAAACTCTGGCATCCAAACGAGCAGCCAGTGGTTTCATCAAGGGCATTGGCTCACAACCATGCCTGTGAGTCTCTGAAGGTGCCCCTGCCAGCCTTATATATTGCCTTCAATTCATGATTGTGTTCAAGTGTTGGAGTCCACTACCTCTGCTCCCAGAGCAGAGCTAAGAGGGTGAACATTACAGACAGTATGCCTCTGAGTGTTGGAAAATAGTGTAAGAAAACTCAGTCTTTGTGGAAGGGGGAGGTGATTTAATTTTTATACAAGATATCTGAACACATTGGTCCACTCACCTTCACAACCCCTTATTTGTAACGCAAAATACATGTGTCCAAGTGGTCTGAGCAGGATCACTTGCATGCAGCACAGAGGCTGGGATGCAGGCTGCCCTCCTTGTGTTGTCACAGTGCAGAGTCTGCAGTGGGCAGTCACTTGTGCTGTTGCCTTAGCAGGGTAAAGGTCTTTGGGGCTTTTTGTCTGAATGAAAACAGTGTCCTTGGTTATCAGTACAGACTGTTCTTTAAACCCTTACACATACACCTCAGCTCACACTTAGTTCATACCCATCTCAGTACTTTGCTGTACTCCCTACATGTAAACCATACAAGATACTGGCCTCCCTGCCAGGAACTCAAGTCAGAGTGAACAGGCCCTGTAGAAAACTACCTGTTGCCATGTCTAATTTTGTCCACTATGCCAAAAGCTCCTCACAGCAATCCTACTGATTAGAAATACTATTAAGGCCTGCTGCTGCTTTCATTACTTGTCATTGCAGTTCCAACACAAGTAAGCCAAGTTCTGTTAGCAGTGTCCCCAATCACCCTATTCGTATCCCCACCCAGGTTCTTCTAGTTGGTTTTATTATCAGGTGTTTCACTAATGAAGGTTTTGCTCCCAGCTGACCACTGATGATGACCACAGAGGAAGCCCTAGGAGCCTTAGTGGCTCTATTTCAGAAGCAGCTTGCTGTAACATTCTCCTTCTGCTATCTTGTTTTCTTTTCCCTTTGAAACTTTCTGTTCTGCTTTCATGCAGCAGCCAAGGTAATACAACAGTGCTCTGTAATGCTGGTGTTATCACAGTCCAGGTGTGAAACAGTAGCTAGTTCTCCTTTTTTTCTTTCCTCATGTTCTTGGAATCAATATAAGTGGCTTGTGGGTGGACAAGAGAGAGTCTCTCTTACGTTTGAAATTGTCTTTGTTTTGTAGGGGCTGTAAATCACCACTGATGCTCAGACATAGCAGTAGTTTGACCTTGGAACACAAGAAGCATCAGGTAAGGAGAAAATCTGTCTTATATTTGAAATTTCCTTTATTTTTAAGGGACTGTAGATCACCAGAGATGTTCAGATGTGGTAGTGATTTGGCCTCAGGAAAGAAACATTTGCTTTTAGATGCTTGGGAATGTGCATTGTTACTTATTTTTGACTTTTCCTCTTTGTAGGAGGCATAGGGAAGCATAGCACATTTTGCCGTTAATGTTCAAGCTTCAGTAGTTTTAGGACCTGCTTTTTGCTGGTGAGGATTTGATGTATTTGGTCTTTTGTGACTTGATGATATCTTAAGTTTGCTGTCTTCCTACCCTGTAAATGTTTGCTCTGGTTAGCTGAGAATGTATTTGCAGCCTTCTCTGCAAGTTGCTGGTGGGAAGGGCTGCGCTGCTGTCTCTGTGCTCTTCCCAGGGCAATATCTGTTTTCTCTTGTTCTGATGAGGACTGTGGAGTTAAACCATACCTTGTCTCTGAGATGTTGAAGAGACTTATTTGTCAGCTCTGCTCTGTGTTGGTTTTTATGTTTTAGAGAACTCATGAGAGTTTTTCACAAAATAATTTGAGAGTTTGTTTTGGCAGTCAATATGTTTTTGTGCTGCACGACATCTCAATTTAACTTCGCTTCTTTTGCAAAGCCAGTGAAGGATGGTGTTGTCTTTTTATCTGTGTCACATGTTTCAAAGTGCTTTACAAAAGGGTTGAGCAGCTCTTTCCCAAAGGTGAAACTAAGCACAGAGTAGCAAGGTGATTAACTCCGTGTTTCCCTTCCCTCTATCCCTTGTAATGAATCTAGGCCTTCAGTGTTGCAGTTCAAGCTCCATCTAAGATGGCTGGAGCAAGCTAGGAATGAAGAGATCTTTTCCCCCAAAATAGACATTGTCCTTTCCTTACCATCAAAAAAAGAAAAAAAAAAATAAATAACAGACTCAGAAATAACCTTGCACCTGAAACATACAGCCTTGTTTGAAAGCTTCCATGGGTGTGTATTTAAAAGTGATGACAGTCTGGAAACCTTTTATTTGTTGGGAACTTTTTCTTCTAAGTATCAAATGTATGTGTGTGTGTGCACTGTGAAGAAGGGAGGAGGTCTGTATTTCTTACTCAGTGTATGATTTTAACTGGGGAATGGGACAGAACTCAGAAAACAAAAAAGGACTTGCTAAAAAGAAAGGAATGCTGTTATATGACTGTAAGGCTTCTTGCCTTAAAGCAGACTTGGGCTCTCTCAGCTGCTGGTCTGCAAGGGCAGCTTTGCTGGCAGGAGCTGAAAAGTGTTGCTGGCGAGATGCCAAAGATGTGGTCCTTTGGGCAGTGGGTAAATAGAGGCTGTCAGTTCCCAAATCCCCTATCGGTCTCCACTGCTAAGTGGATTGCCAGAGAAATAAATTGGAGGAAGGGAGTTTATTTGAGAAAGAAAAAGGAGGATTTAATGTACTTGAACTATTGCTGAAGAATAGTGCACAAGCAGTGCTGTGAGGAAGGGTTGCTGGAGGGGAGTCTAGTCACAGTCTGCTCTTTAAACGTCGATTGCTGCAGTGCTTTACAGGTGATACGCAGGTTGCTCTGTCAGGCTGGTGGGTGGGAAATCTTTCTTCTACAAACAAAAATGAGGTATTAACCTAAGTTGAGACTTTCAGAGTGTGTATATTTGTTACAGGGGAAAGAGGGAGGAAGGAGAGGAAACCTGATTCAAAGACCTTCTATAGGGAAGTCTCCATACTCTGTAGATCTGTGCTAGGACCACTGAGAGGCTTAAAGGATAATGCCCTGAGCATCAATAGTATCGAGTCCAGGGCAGATTTTGGCCTCACTTCCATAAGAGTTGACTTCCCAGCTGCTGCACTGAAGCCACTGCAGGTACCAGTAATACCAGGAGAGAGCCCAAGCACAAAGGAAAAGTTATGCTTCCAGGGCCTTGCAAATCTGCAAGTCCGTGTGACAAACAAGCTTATCTGTGAATTGAGTAGCTTGAAAATGGTGGTAGACTTGGCAGGGTTTTTTCCAGCCTACATGATCCTATGATAATCTGTTTGTGTAAGTGTCTTCTGAGTTAAACGTGCTGCTGAAAACATTGTCAGCCAGTGACACTGTCTGTTGTGGCTCATTGGCTGAATTTTGGATTTAAAAGCAGTTAGTTCCCCATCGTTGCCCCACACCAACAACTCTTCCTGTAGCAGTTACAGGTCAAACAATAAGTGCTGCGTTAATGTATGTGAAATAAAAGCAGTCCTGGTCTTCGTGTCCCTACAGAATTCATTTCATACCCAGACTGACGGATAGGTAATTTATCCTAGAAATGATGACTTAAAGTTTGGCCATTCGGTATAGTTCCAAGAGGCACACAGTACATTTGGCTTGGAATTAATGCAGGAAAGGACTTTCAGACATTTTAACAGGGCAGAACACTTGAAGGAACTGAAAGGCATTCTTGAGAACATTCAATGTCGCCCTAAATTAGACCATAAAAAGTAAGTGCTTTTTAAAAGCAATTTTGCACAGTAGGGTCTGCATTGTCAGGGCTTCCTAGTGATTTAGAGGTTCTCCTTCCTTGCTACTCCTGCAAAAATTCAAGAAATGGGAGTGTGACTCCTGTGAAAAATAGCCTTGTCTTTAAATTTAGAGGAAAAGATATATAGGTATAAATGTGATAAACATCTCTAAGCCAGAACTCATAAAACCAGGAGTCTGGCAGCAGAGGTGTGAAGCACTGTCATGTGAAGAGCAAACCTGGATTTTAACCTATTTGGTTACAGATGATACTGAGTATAAAGGTTTCTCATGTTCTGATGTGAATATACATCTTCATTTTCCCATGTTTAGTCCTCCTTCATCTCTGTTCTTGCTTCTAGGCACTAGATCTCCAGCTTCTCTCTCACCTGATTTTTCTCTAGAATCAAAGGAAAACATTGGTAACAACTCGTTTTTATGTGGCTCAACAACTTTTGTTTCTCTGCAAGAACAAATGGAGACCACCACAACCCCTGTTTTCTGTTTACACTTTGTTGTTAAACAGAAGAGTTGTCTCCTTTGGTGACAGAGCTTTATTCAAATATACTATAATTAGCATATAACTTGCTCCACTGTATCTAGTCACAGCTGCCTAAAGCACCCTGTATGACCAGCATCTCTCTCCCACTGCCTTTTGGAAAGTTTTCTCATTTCCTTAACTTCTGTCACTTAGTCAACTCCTGCTTTTTCCTCCCTTGTTTTTGGATCACCTCTTACTAGTTATAGTGCCCCCTCCCTTTCTGTTCCTGGAATACTACAGGGGGATAATACAAATGGGAACTGGCTCATATATGGGACAACACTAAGGCTAAGCTCAGCAGAGGCTTCAGTGGGTTAAGAAAACAATGTGGAGAGGAATTAGTGTGGGGCAGCAAGACATTGGCCTTTCCCAGAGTCTCAATGAAAAGCCCTTTCAGAGCCATTTAATTTCCTCTGTCAGTAGATAAACTGGATGACCCAGGGGTAAAGAGACCTCTTAGTTCCAGTGTACACCTTTTTTGGGTTGACTTAAAAGGTTTCCACTTCTCTGAAAATATGCACATGCATAGGCAACAAAAAAAATAAAAAAAAAATCAGCCTGGTAAATAAAACTCCCTTTCCCGATTAAGTCCTTAACAGGGAAGAACAAGACACAAACCTGGCTCTAAAGCCTTACTCTAATCTCTAATGACATATGAAACTAGGAACAGGCAGAAGAGTAGCTCTTAAGGACAACAGTCAAGAGCAAAAGAGAACAGAGTAGTTTTTTATCTCTCTAGTACTTTTGTCATGTCTATTAGTGTAGCTTTTAATGGTTACAGTAGTAGCTGTGCCTTAGAGCTCTGTCACTGAATCAGGATCTTTTCTGTCTCAGTCTCCAAGTCCTGGCTAGTGTCTGTGTGTGGGCTTTGTAGCAACACAGCTAAATTGGTGCAAACTGGAAATGTACATTCATGCTTTACATGACTGTAGTTGAGGATATAGGTAACTAGGCAATCTGCAAAAAACTGCAGCAATTAAATGTTTTTCAAAGCACTGACCTGTTGCTCATCTCCTCTCCCTCTGTCAAGGTATCAACAGTGTGGATGCTCCCAAAGCTGTGCTGGTCAAAATGGGCTGAGTTGGCAATACTCTGGTAGTAAGTGCATTAAAAACACCCAAAGAGGGAGAGTGCCCTGGGTACAACCTCGCTGTCACAACTTGAGGCTATTCTATGATGCAAGATGCCCTTGATGCCTTCTTGAACTCTTGCGCTTGGGAGGGGGTGTGTGTGCGGAATCTGACAACACAAATCTTTGCAAGAGAAAGTCAGCAGAAGGCAGGGAGATATTGCACACTTCTGTGTTAGAAAGAGTCCCTGCTGAGGACTAGCTTCATAGCTCCGTTTAACCACATGTTGCTGAACTCCATCTGGAAAAATCATTTCTGACTTGAGCTACTGCAGGTCAAGAGATCAGAATAAAGTGGCTGCCATTGTCCTGTCTAGCAGAAGTGTCTTGGGGAAAACTGTGAAGCAAGACAGCATCCGATCTCAGTTTTGTGAGTGAGCCAGAGAGAGCCGTAAACAGATGTGTGGAACCAGCTGCCATTAACATCCTGCTCTGCTCCCACCAGGCGTACAGAAAAACCATACAATTGACAAGTTATTTTAACAAGGTGGTGAAGGGTAGGCAGAAACTCAGCAATCTGCATACAAAGTATTGAGATAATGAAAAAGTCAAATTAAAAGCATAAATCAGGTACCTCATGGTTTAATCATGAGGGCTGGCAGAACTACAATATCCTTCACAACACCAGATGTCTCTGCAATGACACAAGATCTTTTTGCTGGAGGAATTGAGATGAATTCTGACACCCCAGACAAGTCTACACTGACATTTCCTTTTCCTTCCCCTACTGGCTTTTGTGAGCATCTTAAATTAGAATCAGAACTTGTTTCCATATCAGGAGTGAGTCCAAGGATAGTGTCAATTGTTTGTGTTTTGTGCCAGGTTTGCAATGTCTTGGTTGCAAAAGCTCCTCTTTTCTCATCTTCCTAGAGCTTTAGTTTTGGAGCTTTTAATTGGAGGTGAGCAAAATAATCCTCTGTCAGTCATGCAACCCTTTCTCTGTTCATAGAATGATTTGGGTTGGAAAGGACCTTAAGATCATCTCTTTCAAACCCCCCTGTCATGGGCAGGGACATCTCACACTAAACCATGTCACCCAAAACTCTGTCCAACCTGGCCTTGAATACTGCCAGGGATGGACCATTCACAACTTCCTCGGGCAACTGTTCCAGTGCCTCACCACCCTCATAGTAAAGAACTTCTTCCTTTTATCTAACCTAAACTTCCCCTGTTTAAGATTGAACCCATCACCCCTTGTCCTTTCACTACAGTCCCTAATGAAGACTCCCTCCCCAGCATCCTTGTAAGCCCCTTTCTGATACTGGAAGGCTGCTATGAGGTTTCCACGCAGTCTTCTCTTCTCCAGGCTGAACAACCCCAACTTTCTCAGCCTGTCTTCAGATGGGAGGTGCTCCCTGCCCCCTTATCATACTCATGGCCCTCTTCTGGACTTGCTCCAGCAGCTCCATGTCCTTTTTATGTTGAGAACACCAGAACTGTACACAGTACTCCAAGTGAGGTCTCACAAGAGCAGAGTAGAGGGGCAGGATCACCTCCTCTGACCTGCTGGTCACACTTCTTTTGATGCAGCCCAGGATACAGTTGGTTTCTGGGCTCAAGCGCACACTGCCTGTTCATGTCAAGCTTCTCATCAACCACCACCCCCAAGTACTTCTCCACAGGGCTGCTCTGAATCTTTCCTCTGCCCAATCTGTAGCTGTGCCTGGGATTGCCCTGACCTGCATGTAGGACTTTGTACTTGGTTTGGTTGAACTTCATGAGGTTGGCATCAGCCCACCTCACAAGCGTATCCAGGTCCCTCTGGATCCCACCCCTTCCCTCCACCGTATCAACCGAGCCACACAGCTTGGCGTCATCAGCAAGCTTGCTGAGGGCACACTCAATCCCACTGTCCATGTCACCGACAAAGATATTGAACAAGACAGGTCCCAACACCGATCCCTGAGGGACACCACTCGTTACTGGTCTCCAACTGGACATTGAGCTGTTGACCACAACTCTTTGCGTGAGGCCATCCAGCCAGTTCTTTATCCACTGAGTGGTCCATCCATCAGATTGATGTCTCTCCAATTTAGAGACAAGGATGTTGTGTGGGACAGTGTCGAACACTTTGCACAAGTCCAGGCAGATGAAGTCAACTGCTCTGCCAAAAAGCCAGGGGAAAAGAAAAAAAGGAAAGCATTAAGTATATCCAGGAGAAATGAATGAGATCAAAGCAGTATCTTAACTTGCCTAGCCTGGCAAGAATTCAGCATAGCTTTCATTTATATTCCCAAGGTTTTCATAGAACGCCAGCTTACAAAACTCATCCTATTTTGCCCTGTTCATGAAAGGTCTCTTGTGAGAGGAAGTGGACTCAGCAACAGATGAGCTGCTTTCTGTATGTCCCTCTTACGGCATGGCAGGGTGTCATGCAGTCAGGAGCTGAAGGCTAAATACTTCCAATAAGCGAGAGGATGGTCAGGTTTTTTAGAAGCTGTCATCAGAAACCACCGCAAAGAACTCTGCAAACAGATCCCTCTGCTGAAAGGTGGTGATTAGAAACGAGCCCACTGTGCATGAGAGAAAGGGCTTCAGAGCATTTGAAAGGAGGAAAATAAAAATAGTGCCACTGAAGGGCCTGTAAAGAGTGACTGGGTCTTCAGGAACAAAATCAAAGCATACATCTATAAGAGGTTTAAAATGATGAGAGCCTTACAAAATAGGCCCCTATTCTGATGGTAGGGAATATGAATTTGACCAAAAACTGACGAAGGCTTGGTGGGCTAAGGCACCAGACACATAGCTGACACCAGAGCAAGGAAGAGAGGTAAATACTGAAGTGTCAGGCTACGCTACCTGCAGCCGGGCCTACCGGTAGGTGGGCTTCCTGATTTCTACCTCTTTCTCTTCACACCAAATGTCTGTTTGCACTGAAGGTGCAGCAGAGAACTCTAATGTGGGGAGGAAGAGCAATGTTTTAAGCCAGTGAGAAGCTTTCTTTTACAGCTGCCCTTTTAGATCTTTTATCTATATTATTTATTATCATATTATTTAATGCCAAAGGCCCTAGGCTCTAGCAATTAGCACTAATAGATGATTACACAGCAGAGGCAGTACATAAAGATAGTGTTCATTATGCACGGACACGTCCACCACAGATTCATCTGCTGTCTGCCAACCTGCCACTGTCAATGCCCAAATGAGTCTGTCTATCTTTCAGATGGTTCAGAGATCCTCAACAGAATAGATAGTGCATTTTGTCCCACCTAGCCAGGTTCAAATCCTGATAAGAATATTTCTTGTTTTAACCCAATTTCTATTTAGTGTTATTCCCCTCTTATCAGCTGGTTTTGCACCTGTCAGGATAACCCTAGTTCCTATTTCTGCCGTATCAAAATCCCCCACTCCAAGATATGACTTCTTGAGACTGCTGATGTCCTCTTCCTAAAAACCAGAGATAAACATGTGTATCTTGTCTTTACAGCCATTCAAATATGGCTGTGTGAGGACACAGAGGCAATGCCTATCCTGGTTTTCTGAAGATAACATGCTTTCTTGTAGGAAGTAATTTGGGAATTACACAGATCATTTAATGTTCTTTTGCTTGATGTTTTGTTCAGGATCTGCTCTCTTCTCCACTTTTATGCTACCCCTCAACAGAGAAAACATAATAGAAAGCAGCCTAGGGAAAAAAGCAGAATATTAAGTGATTCAGAAATTCTCAGGGGATATCTCTGCTTTAACTGCAGAGTCATCACCAGAAATAAATGCAAATCATTTATACTCTGCTTTTCTCTCAAAGCCTTTCTATCTAAAAATGTAACTAGATCTGCATGCTCCTTGTCTTTAATTTTAATTTTAATTATGTGTCTGGAACCGCATTGTAAAGGTTGTTTGATGTCAGTTTCTAAATGGAAAGAACTCTGCTCTATCCTCAATATCATTGTGCTTTATTCCATTTTATATATGGGAAATGTATTATTTAAAAAAAAAAAAAAGGTGTTTGAAGACATTTAATGTTTTTTTTTACTAGACTTTTTCCTTGGGATTTCTACTTTGACTAAAGAAGTTCATGCTACTTTAGAGTATGATAACAGATCTTGCAATCCTCAGATCTTCCTGTGTTTAGAAAGAATGGTAGACACCAAAGTTGAGCAAAGCATTTATTTGCTAATTTAGTTATTTACTATGCTGTGGGACCTCACACCAGCAACTCTGACCTGAGAGTGCAAAATTTGTGGAGCCCTACAAACATGGAATAAAAACACATTCAGTTCCTGCCTCCATATAAAGAGACTAAAATGTAGCAAGCTACAGATGTTATAAGTATATCCAAAGATAATCCAATAAAAACTGCTTTGCAAACTTCTTGTTTGCTTATTTAGATGTGTTGATAGAGACCTCAAAAGTTATTGACAGAAGACAGGTGCTTTGAAGTAACCTGAATTTGGAACTATATGAGACATGAGCAAAACTGTGATTAAAAAAAAGCGAGACCCAAGGAAGGAAAGGCTGTGACAGCGTTTTGCAGATGTCATGCAGAGGCAGCTCTTAAGGAAGAGCAAAGGGGTCTCTCCTCTTTTATCTTTTTTTTGTCCATGGCGATCTGGACTGAGCTAGGATGCTGAGCTGGGATCCACTTCTCTGGGGGTGGAGGCAAGCAGAGGAGATGGGCGTTACAGATGATGGCCAAGAAAGATCTACCATCTTCTCCAGTTCTTATGCTTTTCTCTAATTCTTAAATCCCTTGCTTGTCTTCAGTCCTGGCCTTATCGCTCTTTTCCTCTCCCCCTCCTTCCCCTCCCAGTGTTCTCTGAAATAAATAACATCAGGCTCCAGGCTTGTCTGTCTGCTGTCTGAATCACTCTGTGATTCAGAGAGCCTAGCTCTCCAAGTTCTGTACGATATACTTCATTTGGTTTATGCTCCCTCATGGAGTTCAAGCCAGGTCAGCAACTACACCCAGAATTAAATGCAACACACTTCATGTCACCACGGGGAGTTCTAATTCTTTATGAAATACCACTCCGTACAGGGCCCCTCGGAAGTGGCATACACTCAGCTTCCTGGCCATCTGGCCACTGCTGTCTGCGGGTGCTGAATAATAAATATCTGCACATCGATTTTAACAACTGCAGGCACACATCACCATGTATATAACTGCAATTCCCTGAGGGCCTGGAAGAGTGCTGGTGACTGTGTAACCTCCATTGTCACATACTCGGCAAGACCCAAATCTTGCAGGGTTGCTGCACTGGATATACATCAGCCTTTGCATCCCTATGGGTAGAACACATTATGTGTCTCTAACTTCTAAAAGCAGGTTCTTCTCAATTTGCATGCACAAAAAATACAGGGATACTCTTCCCTAAAAATCGTGGTTGTGGTACAGCTACAACATGGGGAAAATTGCCAGGCTTTTTTTGCTGCATGAAGTAGAAGCATATAGCAAAATACTGTGCTGCTTGCCCCTGAGAACTTTGGTTGGAGCATCTGAGTATCTTTAAGGAGTTACAAGCTCTGCTAGTACTGCAAGCAAACCTTGTAAGGAACTCTGCTTCTGTCTTGGGCTTTTTGAGAAAACACAGTTTCTGTATATTAATCTCAGAACGCAGTGTTGGTTCAATCACATTTAACTCCAAGTGCAATGAGTAGGGTAAAAGGTAATCACTTTTAAAATAATTAGACTTATTAATAAAAGCTGTAGTCCTGTTCTGTATCCATGTACTAGAGTCATGCCCTCTCCAGTTCCATTCCAATCCGTCACTTCACAAGTCCCCATGCTTATCTAAATCTCCTTGTTATGCAGCTGGCACATCTAGCCTATTAAGCAGAGAAGTGCTTCATTCTTTTGAATGGGAATTGCTCCACCTGGTTATCTAGAACAGTTTCCCCTCTGACGCACACCCATGATTTGCAGGGAGAGAGATGGCACTTTGTAACTATTAATTTAATGGGCTTATTCCAGCATCACCCAAGCAAGGTACATCACTTGTCTTGTGAGAATCCTTGAGCTCTATGTGACAGCACATCAGTAGCCCACAATTCCCTCTGAGGAGGATGGGAAAGAGGGATACCTTGCCAGTTCAGACCTTGGTTTGCCAAGGTGTCACGTCATTTCACAGTTTATCCTGTGGTGTAACTTTGTCACCTTGCTTAACAAGCTGCAGCTTAAAAGCACAGAATAAGAGAGTAGGAATAAGACCTTACTCTCAGTAATGGGAAATCAAGCACTAGCAGTTTTTACTCTCTTTGGGCAGAAAAAGAGACTTTTCAGTTTGCATTCTCCATGTCACAGGTTAGTAAAACTATAGTACTTACGTGGTAAGTCTGTGGAGGGCAGACAAGACTAAACAGGTGGCTGTCAGATGAGGTTTCTTTAGTGCCTTCTGCTTCGGCTGGTCAGGCTGGAAACAGCATACACCAAAGGAGAAAATCCTGATTTCTTAATGTCTTCCTCTCAGTTTTCTCTAACACAAGGGCAGGGAAGAAGGAGACCCAAGATATTAATGTCTATCTACACACTGTCTATTATTGACTTATTTATGTATTTAAATTGTGGCTTCATTTTAGTTTACCAAATATTGTTTGGTGGCTCCAATTTATCAGACCAATCTTAGCTGTAATGGAAACTGGCAAAGGCCTTATCATTTAATTTTGCTTAACATCCCTCATTTCTAATTTATACACTCAGATCTATGACAAATTGAATTTGTATAACACAGTAAACAGAAGGGCTTCTAACTCTAGTTTCCTGTAATGGAATAACATTATTGGAAACACACATTAAGTGGAACAGACAGACCTGGGGAAAGGGCCCAGCTTCCTATCGGTAATTCACATAGAGTCCAACCCACTTATTTTGCAATAAAGCTAGTGGGAATTTGTATCTGGTGTAATCATTCCTAAGGATTTTAGCTATTTTCCAAGCTTTGTGCAGACCTCTGGAAGCAAATAGGGGGAAACCCGCCTATATATACAGTGACGAACTAACAGGCATTTCAGTATTATTCTGAGCATCACTGAGCAGAGAGGTTGTAATAGAGAGTAGTTGGTCTTTACTGAAAACCAGCTACTATGACTTTTGCTGTTGGCTGGGCTGCTTGTCATCATGGCTATGTATTTAACACTGTAGCAGTCTACTGAAGCCATGGTGTTAGCCACTGGCACAAGAACATTGAGATAGTATGCAGTTATTTTGGCAGTATTTGCTGTAGATGCAGCCCAGCTTGATTGCCGCAAGAGGAGGTAATCAAAGGCTTATCTTTCAGTGGGAAACATAAGCCTGTGATCACTTCCCCAGGAAAAGGCCATTAAAGGAAATCCCCAGTGGGTGTCTCCTTTCCCTAAATGAAAAATTGCTATGACACTAAAATAGATGGCCTCTGACTCTGTAAACAATCAGTTCCATATTAGTACAGCTGAAGTGTAGAGAGCCAGTGGCAAAGATCAAAGCCAACCATGAACTTGTCTCCAGGGTCCCAACAGCTGTCAGTCTCCAAAACGTGGCCATATACCTTCTGACACGAATCTCCCTCTGACTGGCCTCAGGCCTGGGCTCCTGAACTCATGCACTTAACAAAAGTACTGCCGTGAGGAGCATACTTCAGGCTCTGACAGCTTCCCCAGGAGCATGATTTGGGCCCAGATGGGTTGAGTTAAGCCAAGGCATGCATATATGGGATGGAAGGGAAATGTAACTGGGCATCATTGTCTCTCTGCAAAAATGCACAATGCCACCTGAATGGACCTGTATGGATTCCAGCCACCAGGCACTCTCTTCTCTCTTCATCTGTGCTCTCTCAATGCACACTTCCCCTGACAGAAGCTGATGCTTCTCTTCCATTTATCTTTCCTCACCAGCATGTTTTCACCCTCCTCCTGTGCTCAGCCTTTTTATAATCCCTCTGTTTATTATTATTCTCTCCCTTGGGAACAGCCTGATGGTGGCTCAGTTTCCTGAAAGTGAATGGGAGTAGCGCCGCTGGCTTCCTGATTTAGGACCTTGAAACAGGGTCTGGCTGAAAGCCCATGTCAGCAACAGCCCTGCCCAGAGCAGTCCCTGCTGATGCTGTTGATTAAGCTGGGAGCTGTGACTCTCGGATGTATTTTTTCCCCCATGCCTTCCTCACATTTCTGTCAAAAGCTTGAGCAGCTCCCACCCTCTTAAATGTAGATTATACAGAAAAGAGAAGTGCTTGTCACTTCTTTGCATCCAAATACAGAATCCGGGGAGACGAAGTCTAAAATTAGAGTACATAACAGACAGCAGCATCAGAGTAAACTCATTTAATGTCACTCCAGCAATGGCCCCTAGGGAGGCTGCAAATATACCTGGAAGCAACTGATAATAAGTAACATATGAAGGTAGAAACAAAAATAAGCTACATATTCTTTTCTATTCGTGCCCAGTAGCTGCTTTCTCCCAGTCACATTTTCAGGGTTTTTTGGTGGTTGGGGACAGCACTCAGTTTATGCTCTTGAAGTGATATTTAAAGAAGTTAAAATATATGTATTGCCTACAAGTAGAAAGGGCATAATTTTGACAGCACATTTCTGTATCAGATCAAAAGAGCATCACATGGCTTTGAGTGGGTAAATTAGGTATCTTTAAGACTTAAGACATTTACCACAAATTCTATTTTATGCTTTTCATATGCCATTAAGTTTCCATTACACAGGTAAATGAATTATACACAAAATTTCATAGTTTCAGTAGGAAAATGGTCCATAGGTCTGGCTTCTTGATAATGTGTTGTCAACACACAAAAGAGGGTATTTAATGCTAGTGCTGGCAGATTAACAAATTGCCTTGTCTAATATTACATGGGATATCACAAAACTGTCAGGGAAATGCTAAAACTGTTATCTTTAACAGAAGCTGAAAATGAGCTGGCCTTTGGATTGTAGGGCAATTTAATCCAAGAAACGTAGGGCAAATGTTTATTACTCCACTGCCTCAGCCTGCCAACTTTAGAACCGTAATGAATGATAGGATAGCACCTTAATTTTCCTGCCCTGTACCCATTGGCTGACAGCCTGCTTCACTGCTGAAGCATTCAACATCATGCACAAGGTTAAAGCTCTCCTTCATCCATGCTTGAACCTCCATCTGCTGCTGGAGGATGCAGAAGCATCCCAGCATCTAGCCTAGCCCTGAATATTGAAAACTCCATCAGCAGCAGCTGTCAGATGTTAAATGCTCAATTTTACAAGTATCACTCACATAAGAAGGGGGCAAAAGAAGGAAGGTGGGAGTACAATGCAATTTACAGAAAACTCACAGAGGCAGAGATGCAGTTATGCTTTGGCAAACCCAATTCCTACAGCTAAATACAGGTGGTTTAAAACCGCTTTTCTGCACCCGAAATCCATGTTGTTCCTAGTAAAAGGAATGACATCATCCCTTAATCAAATCTCTACACGATGCTGTCTGTTACTGTAGTTGTTATAGAGAAGATAAGGTTCTAACCAAGTTATGTTTGAAAACTACATGATGTAATTACTGATGTAATATTGCTTCTTGAAGAGAGAGCGAGATGATTTTTCCTTGCTTTTCTCCTTTGGCGTTTGCAAAAAGCAGATCAGACATATAGGCTTGAAAACACCAAAGCAAAATAGGTTTGGGTTGCAATGAGCACATATTCACTGCTCACAAGCTTCCTCTCTCTAAGTTGGGTCCTGTGCCGATCCACGGTTCCTTCTCTGTCACATGTACTAAGGCTTGTTTTAGCAGATCTGATAGCTGCAGATTATAGCAGTCCAATTAACACATGGTAAAAATTAGAAACCAGCTGAACCATTCTTACAGCCTTTCTGTCATTCTCATTCAAAAATTTTCCCCCGAAAATTACATACTCAGCTCTCAGCCAGAGGAAATCCACTATGGAGACAGCAGCAGAATTGCACTACAAGACTGACTGCACTTATGTGCAGAAACCTACAGAAGAGTGTTACAGCCTGAGTGAATGTGAAGCAGCTGATAGCTGTTTGCAAGGCAGAGATTCTCAACTGCAGTTCAGCTCACTCCTTGATCATCTAGTTCATTCCTGGCAAGAATATAACCTACAGCCAACCTGATGCCATCCAGCTCTGCACCCCTTTCCTCGTATCAGTTGCTGTTGACTGAATGTGAGTTACTGGTGTCATCAGGACTAAAACACATTAAATGGAAATGATTCAATGACCCAGTGCTTGTAACTGCAGCAGAAGACAGTTATAGCCAAATCCAAATGTCAATTCAAATGCTAGCTTCAGGAAAAAGATCTACAAGGAGCGCTAGGTATGATGGCTAATTTAAACAAGAATTAGATTAATATCTGTATTATTATGTCTCTGGATGACACTTGGAAGAAGATGACATTTCTTCTTTCCTTAGAGTGAGGTTTTGCTCTTAAGGTAGGTAAAAGAGTTTCCATTTTTGGACATGCATATAAATCTCTTGCTTTAAATGATGTTAGCAGAGCTGGCTTAGCAGGCCTACTGCATTTGCTTCCGCTTTTGCTGCTACACAGACAGTTGGGACTTAACCTTTGTTCCAGAGAGTGTATTTAATTATTGTCAGTTGCTTGTGGAAAATCCTCAGTGTTACTAAACTTTTCTGTTACCATCAGCCTTAAAAGGTTAACTTTATACGAGGGGTTCCTGAGCCTACATAGAGAAATAACACTTCTGCAAGATGCATGTGTGCAAGCACACCCCCATAGAGACACATACGTTCACACACACCTTCTTGCCACACAAACAGTACTTCCAGAGTGACTGCTCCCTGGCAACAGCCAACTTTTCAGTTTTTATCAAATTGCCAACTTCCAAGAAATCCAACACTTGCAAAGTTAATTTCTCCCTTATTTCATTTCCAGAGTGGTCTCTGATTCCTCAGCGTTTCTTGTCTCTCTGCAACTGAGGTTCTGTGACGTGGCCCAAAGTAACTATGAGATTTATGGCAGGCTGGGAAACAAAGCCAATTTGGAGTACCATTTTAAGCACATGTGAGGATTTAGGCAGAGGCCTGTTTAAAGATACTCCAGTGCCACTCAGTTGCTGTCAGCTGTGGGCTGTGTACCAACCACATGACAGCTGAAAGCTGTAATGCTATAGGTGACATGTCTACTGCAGAAATGTTCACAAGATTAATGAACCTACTGCAGTTGTTTGATATTATTTCTGCCAGACGATGCTCTTTTTGCAGTTACAGTACTGGATTATCCTCTTCCTGATCTTTGTTATTTTAAAGAGGACATCCTCTGTTTAAGGATTGCATGAGTTTATGAACACCTCTGATTGTTGTTTCAACTAAAAGTAAAATGGATAGAGAGACTTTTCTTTAAGGCATAAGGAGAAGCATGCTACCCTGGCCAATATTTTCTCTCCCAAACTTGGAAATTACTGCAGCTTTGCATGAAGTGGAATGAATCGCCTTTGAATAGCTTTTGTGTTTCATTAAATATTTTGGGGGAGCAGGACAGACATAGGTGGGGTGTTCCCCATCAGTCTTGGATTCAGAGACCTCCTTTGACCTGTGTAGACATTTTGCTCCTTGAAGATGCTAATTTTTCCACCAGAGTTCCACTAAACTACAAGTAACAAAGTTGAGCAATATTTTTCCTGGAAACTGTTGTCAGCCAAGCTCTGGGAGATGGATTTTTTTGTTGTTGGGTAGCGTTTGTTGTTTTGGTTTGGGTTTTTTTTGAGGGGATAGGGGAAGGTTTGGTTTGTTCGTTTTTTGGGTTTGGGATTTTTTTATTTTTCATAATGCTTTTAGTCTTTTGCTTATCAGGTAATAATTTTTTAATGATGTGCACAGGCTGTGGGCCAGACGCTATTTCACACAGCACTCCTCAATGTTTCCTTTTCCCGGAGAATGACAGGGACGTGCAGAAACATCTCAACCAGAGAAGTTTTGCTTAGTCCTTCAAGGGGTCACTAAAAACTTAGAGGAATTAAAAGAAACAATGCTCCTGGCAAGATCAGGGAAGTTCTGCTGAGCATCAAGAAAGAGAAGTACTAGCTAATGTCTTTGTAGCTCAAATACCATCTATCGCAAAGGGTTAGCGGGAACTACTTGTAATTGTAGGTTTCAAAGGGTGTGATTACAATTTGTTTCTATTGTGAAAGCCCAAGTTTGGAAATAATTGCTTTGTTTAACTTCAGCTCGGTTCTTTTTGCACTGCATTTAAAAACACTCAAGAATATCTTTAGAGCTGCATGTTTATCAGGAACTGGCAGACTGACCCCAGCACATAGGACCAGCACTCCTGAGCTCAGACTATTTTCTTTGAGTCAAATACAACCAAAAGCTTTACTGGTTTGAAACCTGGAGTATATGAACATCAGACAGCCCATCAACAGCAACATAGGGTAGCTAAGCTAAAGACATAAATACCATTAACAGCCCCAACACAGTATTATGTCTGCTGAGCTTTCCTTTCACATTTGCCTGCTTTTAGGAAGGTGGAGGTTTTAGCTATATCAGTTACTAGTGGTTTGTGCAAGCATTGATTTGTTCTGGTAAGTAGAAGAAACTTGTCATGTATCTTTGAGATATGCTTGTGATATTTCCTACAAAGGAAACAAGTAAAACTTCTGAAACCTCATTCTGGCTTAAAAAAATAGACATTCTATTCTTGCTCTAAACATCAGTTTGCATTCCCTTTCCACTAGGGTAATAAAGTAAACACAAAATTTACTGATTAATTTTGTTACTCTGGCTGCTGACTAAATATTCACCTTTTTTGCTTTCTCCCTTCACAGTTTACCATCCTACTATATTGAACAAAGCAGTTTACTCCAAGTAAGAGTCATTACTGTTTGTTAGCCCAGCAGAAGGCCTGCATAGTACAGGCATACAGTGCATAAATTCCCACTGTAACTAATTTAACTTAAACCTTCAACTTACATTTGTTTATTGGAGAAATAAATAAATTACTGTCCTTCAGTTTTAGAAAAGCCAGTGCAAACTGTTCCACTCAGATGATCCACTACCCCAGCAAGAGATACAGCCAAATCTAGCTCTCGGAGAGGTTTCACTCAGATTTGTCCTGTGCCTGCACCTTCTTCACATGGTCCTCCAGAAGCCTGGCGTCTGTTTTAAATCTCTGTCTGAGCTACCATTAGAATTTGCAGTTGTGCTAATAGTCTTTATTCCCTCCCTCTGTTTTTCATCACACACCTGGAAACCCAGACTTTATTGTTTTATGTCTACTGCATGTGAATGTCTCCCAATTCGTTGGTGCTTTGGCCCTTTACCCATCTGGCCGCTTTCAGTTCTACACAAGAGATATTGCTTAGGGGCATAGCAGCCAAGTGCAAATGACTACAGCTGGCTCAGTGGATTTATCTGTTTTCTTTGCTGTTGGGCTTATTCCCATCACCAAATACTCTATGATGCCTAGGTTACAGCACTTGCTTTTGCAAATTTAAATCCTGTTCTAGTGTCCGAGAGCAAGAAAAGCCAGCAGCATCAAAAATTTTTAAATACATTTCTGTAGAATGAACTCTGCTTGCATAGTAAAGGTGTAAAATGAATATTTAAGGCAGAGGCTGAACCCAGCAACAGTCGTCTGCTGCTGACAGACTATACAGTAGGATGACGGGCCCACAAGAAGCAGACATGAAGCTGGGCTATAACCAGTGCAACGGGCTGTGCAGTGAAAGGTTTGCTGCAGTCGTCTGGGCCCACGAATGGCTTTGCTATAGTGTTAACCACTCTGCAGTACAGTGCACCATGCACTTCAAAGTACTCCTGCAAGTATTAATGAAGGTTCAAGACACCTCTTGTTTATCTCTGTTTTGCAGATGGGGAGGATAGATGGAGACCTTTCAGGGACTCCCTCAGGGCTGCACTGAGGCTTTACAGCATAATCAAGATTAAAACACTAGTAGTCGTGTCAGCCCAAAACTGAACTGCACTGCTGGACCAAGGAATAGAACTAAGGAGTCTAGTTTTTCATCCTCTAGCTTTTCAGGGCTGACTAGGCACCCTTGTTTATAATCAAGGGTAATTTTAGTCAGTCAAAGTTGTAATTTATTACTTCTTTCCTGGCGCACTTTGCTTCTCAGGTTAGGA
The DNA here is from genome assembly GCF_000696875.1 of Nestor notabilis. Classification (NCBI taxonomy): domain Eukaryota; kingdom Metazoa; phylum Chordata; class Aves; order Psittaciformes; family Psittacidae; genus Nestor; species Nestor notabilis. Next base: position 49,808 of record NW_009941356.1, on the reverse strand, counting down.
GCACTTATGAAGATTGTTTCATGCACAGTGTTTTTGTCATTCCCTGAAGCCAAACAGGAAGTACATCCCTAATTTGCTTCCACTCCTATCGTCCATGACAGGGAATCTGTAATACTTGATCTTTTTTGAGGTCAACATTTTTTTCTCCCTTCTCTTTTTGTGTTCAGAGGGAAAATAAACCCTTTTTTAAGATCTGTGCAGAGCAACCATGTGCATTTTCAGCACCTAGGAATCCCTGATCCCCAGAGAGCTGCCTAATTAAACATGAACTCGCTCCCTCAGCCAAGCTCCATGGCTCAGCTGCTATCATCCTGCTGTACCGCCCCCAGCCAGGGTTTGCTGCATCGCAGACGAAGAAAAGAGGCTTTATTGCCTTTGGTGTTCACACATCACAGATGCCACTCTTAGACCACTTAGTAATTGGTTTTGCTTTTGGTGGATTAGGACTATCAGGACAATGCAGTTTCTTTACATCTTTTCTGTGAACAGCCTGGTTGCGTTTGGGGGAATATGTATGAAAGTGGCTCTACTTAAAGCATAGGAGCTGAAAACAACCAAAATTAAGTTGCTAGAGCAGGGAACACAGTTCCAATAGAGCATGTAGTCGGATGCTCATGTTACAAAGTCAACATCATAGGAGTCAGGAGGTCAAGTTACTACAGACTGTAGCCAACCCATTTCTCTTGTCTACTCTATCTGCTGTCATTTAACTTGGTTTTGTTGTTGCCTCTTCTCAAGCTGCCACCACTCTGGATGTAATGAAATACTTCTTGAAAAATGAAGTTCTTGCTATATAAAACACTAAGAAAAACACATCCAGCCATCAGACTCTGATAGTATCCAGTTCCTTACCAGAGGCAGGCATTTAGAAAGCTTCCCCAAGCTGGGCAAGCTGAGTTTGTTCAAGAGAGAATATTGTACTGCTCTTCTCTTTTGTCTCAGGAGCAATCCTTTAAGATTAAGGAGGAAAAGGAAAATATAGATTGTAATCTCTTTCACGTAGTTGCTCTGCAAACTGTTTTACAGAGTTGCTTGCAAGAAAAAGAGCTGAAGATGAAGGTGAGCAGATAATGAACACGCACACACAGTTTTGCTATCAACATATCGGGATGTTCTGGGAAAATACCAAACCCTCAATTTGCAGAAACAGAGGCAAGTAACGTGCCTTATGGACAGGAGCACCCAAGGTAATCCTGAAAACGTCTGGATTGCTGTGTCTCTGTAGGATTAAGCATGAGTAGCTGTACATTTTGGTCTGGCTCTGCTCTCTACCTCATAGAGCCATAATGGGCAATGCCAGTGCCAGCCAGAAGTATAACAGGCATGGAAAGTGACCCTGCTTGTGTGCAGAATCTCATCTCTGGTAACATCTGTCTCGGTCACAAGGAGGAGCACTTGGCCTCAATTTAGCTAATGGAGATGCTGCAGTACCCAGGGAAGTGTATTAGACAATGACTTCTTGGTCTTGTTCTTGGTTTATTCACTGCTGATAACAAGCTTATTTTATAAGAGCACTGTGGGATGGCCAGTTCACTTTCATAAGCCAGTATCTGAAATAAATGCTTCAGCTGTCTATCTAAGAATAGCTGCGCTGCTGTAAGGTATCTTTCAGCATACTCTGGAACAAGAGTGCAGACATCCTCAGAAAGCCCCATTATAATCCCACGATAGTGCTCTTTCTGCCGACCGTTCCAGTCCCTTGTATACCAAAGGAGTCACTTCCTGTATGTGCGTGCCTTGAAACAAATGCAGGGAAATCCTTTCAAACCATTTGCAGGCTTCTTTCCAATATGCCTGGAGTACAGAGTCCTGCTTCAGGAACATTTATGGCTAACAATGCTGAAAATTTCCAGTGCTGCATCTCACCATTACATTGTGAGGGCTGCTCAGAGGCTTTGGAGGATTCAGACTGACATCCTTGGGCTGTTTGTTGTGGGTTTTGTTGGTATTTTTCTATGTTTCACCCATTGCCCACCAGTATCAGGTTTAGCAGACACAAAGAATGGAAAAGCCATTTAAAACTTCCTCTGTTAAAGCAAATCCTGCCATCACAGCAGGTCCACCACTTAGGTGTCATGGTCTATGTGCCTAGGAGAAATATGCACTGCTTTTGCCTGTGTTCCTCTTATCCAGGGTGAAGTAGAGCTTTTTAATCACTAAGACTGATTGATTCATCACAAAACTTCCCGAAAATATGCTAATGAGAGAAAATCCAAGGAGCAAGTAAACAGCAGAATGGCATTGAGACAGGTGGAAACCTGTGACTGCCTTTTGACTACTAAGCAAATTATGAGGCATGAGTTTCTGTTTGAACTGAGCAAAGTAAATACTCTTAACCCAGAAAAGGAGGAAAAATGCCAAGAGACTCATAAAACCATCACTGCAGTATTTGCATTGATAATTTTAACTGGCACTTTGCAGTGTGGCATTTCATTCATGTGCTCAAGGCAAAAAATCTATCCCCAAGTCAAAAAACATTACAATAAAAAATGGGTTTCAATAAAACAGGATATAAAATCAAGAAATAACTGTAAATGTAATTGAAAGCAAACTGCATAAAGCTCCAGAGTGAGCTTTCCCTTTCTGTTCCAGAAACCTTGCCTCTTGCAGCTGCGATGTGATCAGTATTTAAACCTACTTTCCTAAGAATTTACTGCTTATGGTAATATTCCTTCACCCTTCAGTCACAGGCATTTGCTCGTTCATTTCCATATCTCCTAAAAATTAACCAAGAGCAGATATTAAGCCTTCCTTTTCTCACCATCTGATCTACCAGTGCTGGAATGAATAGAACCGACAGTTTCTAGATTGCAATAGCGATGAAATGTGGGAAGTGGTATCTGAGGAGCAGAACAGGTAAACAAGGAAAAAACCTCACTGAAGACAGGAAATGTAAAATGATTTGTGTTCCAGCAATGGGTTTTCTCCCCACAGATACAAATGTTGGAGTTCACATGACTGCAAAACCACTGCTACCATGTAAAAGTTGGCTCTGCTATGAAAAATGTGAAGTGACTTTTCAATGCAAATTCACAGTACTGCCAAGGGCGAAAGTGCTCTCCTTCAACATTGAAAACGGCAAAAAGAAAACAGTACATTTCATCCAGAATCAACTAAACAAACAATAAAAAACATTTTCACATGTGAATCTCACAGAGCTGACACATTTGGGCAGTTTCATGCAATGTACATCAGTGTTAATGATACCATTGCTTCATATTTCTATGTTTCTATGAAATGGAAATCAATATAGCATAGAGAAGTCTGCAACTGTTGTAAGGTCATTGAATTTAGCTGCTTCCTTAGCTTTCACATCTGACTCTGCATAGTCTAGGTTTCTCCTGCACCCTGACTCTTCTCTGGGACAATAGGGTGACTTGCAGCTGGATATCATGTGAAGCTTGCCCCTAGCTGTCTCTCATGTGAGATAATGAAGATGTGGAGAAAAAACAGGGAGTTGCACTAGCTCCTGGGACCTCAGCTGCAATGAGGAGTCTGTTCTCTTAGATGTGGGTAATGGTACCAGTCTACACACTACCCAGGTGCTAGCAAAGTACCTGCTGAAGGGAGACTTTCTTATGAGAAGACGATTCCTATCTGTTCGCTTAAACTTAGTAATCCAGCCTCTTCCATTGCTGGTTCCCTCCATACTGCAGTTTTGCTTTTGTCATTGAAAGAGACTTTTCCAATTCCTGTTACATCAATGGCTGAATAGTTCCCTCAATTTCTGCACCTGAATATAAACTATTTCCAAATAAAGATAGCACATAATAAGCTTTAATATGAATGACTGCTTAGCTAGAAAGGGAGGTGTGACTTTAATGCAGTGAAGGAGAGACAGCAGTAAATGGGTATCTCACACAGGGAGAAAACAGCTCTGATTTCTATTATCTCAGTAATAAATGGCTGTTTGACATTCTTCAGTGTTACTATATATGGTTTGATATTACAATGCACACTGTATAACTCAGTTACTCAGTGCAAGAGGCTGTGGCGTACTTCCAAAATCTAATATATGTGAAAGAGTAATTTCTGTAAGGAACTCAGCTCTGCTGCTGGCATGGATTTACTGAAGAAACTGATTGGCAACCAGTTCTAGGTGGGATTTTTAAAAGAGTGTGCACTTAATGTTTTATCATTTCACACAGATCAAATAAAATGCTAAGTATAAAGCAGTATAAACTGCTATTGTTAACCTGTGAAAATGAGCAGACTTTACTGGAAGAATGTTATATGCTGAATTAAAAGAAGTGGATGCCTTGCTGGGAAATAATTGCTTTTCAAGTTGACTCTTTATTTTACTTACCTTCTTTTCCATCTAGAGGTGTACTAGAAAGAAGAGGCAAGACTGAAATTAAGTAGCAGATGCACGGGAGATCATGTATTTCTTGATAAAATACTGTGCCTTGCCTTGGATATGAGATTTAAAAGCAATAGAACACCCTGTGCAAAAGAAAGGTGATATATAACGGATGGAAATCTTCTGTAATTAGTAAATGTGAGGGGTTTTATAAACAACCTGTTGAAATCTTCGGTGTTTGGTTCCAGGAATGATGCTGTAGGGATACTCCCTTTGGACTGATGCTCAGCCACATCCTCATCTGTTGTCCTCCTCATTTTTCCTGCAGATAAATACTCTGTGCCATCATCCAGGTCACCTTACTGATGAAATGTTGGAACAACATGGGCCCTAATATGGATTCCCTGACATTGGTCATTGATCATTACCCTTTAAGCCTTGTGAGCCAGCACACTTTTGACCCACCTAATAGCCCATTCATGAGGTCCATCCTTAGCTTCCAAATAAAAATGCCACAGGAGACACTGTAAAAAGCCTTACTAAATTGTATGTTCCTCTCTTCCTTTAGCATAACTGTCATACTGGCCATTTTTCTCAGCACCCTTGGAGCCTCCCACCCAGCCCCATGAATTTTTCTCTAAATAGTTCCTCGCTTGTTACTCCCCCAGTCTTGGTCTTTCCTCCCCATCTACATGACTTACAGACACAGGCAGCAGAGTCCACAGTCTGATTGTGCTTGGGCAAACATTTGTGCTGGATGGAGGGCTCCAGATTCAGGTCACAAAGCCATTCCAGGCACGCTTTGCAGAAGAATCATCTTCCCGACTTCCCCACACCATTCTATATTTAACTTCCCAAGGCTCATTAACCATAAGCTTGTACCTTGTTGCCACATCAGTTCAGTGGGGTTATTTTTCGGCTGCAGTTATGCTTCAATTTGGAGTATTAATTTCCTTTAACACTTGCCCTATTAATCACTTTAACAATCAAATTAAGACAATTATTTTAATGAGTTAATGCATTATAAAGAGCAGATGATACACATTTATAACCACTTACTCCAGAGCACTTTTATAGAAGTCAGCCTCATCAATAATATATTAGACCATAAATATACTCCTATAGGGTCGGAGGAAGGGATGGCAAAGCTTTTTGTTTGGCTGATTTAAATATGTCTGCCTCATCTCTGTAGAAGCTTTTATGTGCACTGAGTCTACTAAAATCAAGTGCTGGCCACTGAAAGGAAAAGCTGTTATTTTTTTCCAGGATATTAGTGCTTGATGGCAAAGTATTCTCTTTTAGACTGCCTCTAACTTGGCTTCTCTGGCTATGTCATCAAAATGAAGCTTTTTTTACCATATTTTTCATGTATTTTCTCAAGTAACTACTGCATTACGATATTCCACCTTTTCTCCCTTTGTTCAGAGCTCTTCTCATGTGGAAATTTTGGCCTGAGGAAGTGAGGAATTATCCAAGTACGGAGGCCTGACACCTTTTATATTTCTCTGATTAAAACATGAGTTCTTGTGGTATTCCACCCTGCCAGGGCAATTTAGATTGGCATTTACAAGAAATGGAAAGACAGCAAGGTTTAGAGTAGAGGGACCAAATGTAGCCTGTGCAAGAATATATTGACATGCTTTCATCCTGTAAGTCATGGCAGGCTTTTATAGGCTAAGTTTTTGTCATTGATGCTCATAAGGCTTTGAAGAACTTTAGACAAAAAATGTTCTTGCCATAATCAATATAAGCCATACTTTTTACAGTATGCTTAGTAGCAGCTGAGCATCTGAGAATGAAAAGAACAGGAGAAAATCAGCCACTTTGAGGCACTCTGGTTCCCTGCCTCTCTCAAATAGAAATCAGTAAGATGGGACTGAGTGCAGAACACCAGCATCTACCACTGGAGCTAAAATACGGTGAAAGAACTCAAGCTGAAGGATTTTATTTGGACCAGTTTCTGGGCCCAAGTCTTCTACCCACAAGCAGCAGGTGTTTGATAAACTCTAAAGGAAAATCCTTTTCTGTGCTGTGCACATTTGCACAGGGAGCCCAGTGCCACCTACAAAAACAGTGCCCTCATCTGCGTGAACTTGTATCAGCAAGCAAGCACTTGCATCAGGATTTCCAGACTCACGACACTCAAGATAGAAAGCAACTGTTTAAAATGTCTTTCTAATGGCAGAGATATATCAACAAGGCTTTGCTTTCTGCAGCTGAATCCTATGATTGATCATACAATTTCATTGCGCAAAAATCCATCTATATTCCTGAAGCAGTTTGAGCTAAGATAATACTTCAGTTATATGGCCATCTATACCAATAAACTCTGGGGCTTACAGATCTATTGGAATCTTTACAAGGGATATGCCACAATGCTGTTGAGATAAATGACATCTTTCCAGTTTAAAGCATTGATTTCCAGCATCGAGGCATATGCTTGTAGGTGGGACAGGAATATACATCAGAAAGACTGAATCAGAATGACCAGGATGAGTTGGAGGGAGCTGAAATACATGTTGTTGTGACCATAGAGAAACTTACTTTCATGATGGTTATATTTAGGGTATACATATGGATGATTCACTTGATTGTCCTCAGTAGGTAATGGGAAACTGCATGGTTGTGCATACATGGTGTGTAAGGAGCCTAGGACCCTACCTGATTGTTGCCAGCCTGAGAATCATTAAAGAAACGTGTTTAGAAGAAACTGGACTAAGGATGAGACTTTGGCTATGTGTCTGTTAGCAAGTAGTGCAGCCCAATAGTAGAGGATCTACAGCATGAGACAACTGGTGGTCCTGACCCAACATCCATATTAAAATCTTTAATAGCTTTTTGGTAGGCCAGTTCAAGTATGGTCACATAAACTAAATGCCCAGCAGGCACTGCCACACATCATAGGATGTGAGCAGAGCACATTTTCTCATTCAGTTTATTCTGAAAGAAGTCCAGGTTGCACACTCTGTGACAATGAGGATATGTGCTTCGGAAGTGTACCATACCGCTGATAAGAACTAAGATGTCACCCAAAATGTACCTTCTGTTAGAGGGAGGGAGAAAGAGAACTAAGTACTCATTGTTTCCTCGTATGCCAAGGATTTTAAAGGTAGTGGCTTTGCAAGACAGGCTCTAATCCTGTATTACTTCTGCTCTATGAGTGGAACCTGGACAACAGAAAACCCCTCTGCCCAAGTAAAGTATTTAGGAAGAAAAGGATGCCCATTGCCTTCTTCACACACAATGTGGGATAGCTGAAGATTCAGTCCCTTAAAATATTTTTATGTTCTGAGTGAAAGGTACATTAGAAATACATCATTTAAACTCACAATCCGTTAATCTACATGCAAAAGCAAACTTGCAAATGTAAAGTATTTATTATTTGCCAACAATACATCTTTCCTGTTAACATCAGCAAGAGTAAGTGATGTTATTCTCTCTCTGGTTTGCTGGGCCGTTAAGGAAGTTAATGAGGTGAGGCAAGCAAATAGTCAGTCCATGAATCTTTCTTTAAAAAACAAGAAAAAGGCAGCATTGGTCTCATAGCATTTACCATGATACCATAATACGACTATATTCAGATACATTTTATTTTCTGCTTTGGTCTTTCTTACCTAATACTGTTTCAAACCCTCGTTACTTTATAGTAACTTTTTAATAGCAAAATCTATTTTCTCCAAGCAAAATTTCAGTATCGCAGAATCCTCGTTAGAAGGTATCTGATATAAAAAGCAAAGGATGAGAATGAGTAAAATGCAAATCATTACTGCAGTTTTCTTCCAGATTGGTTTGCACTCTGAAGAGATACCCAGTACTTGTACTGGTACAATAAATAGTGACCAGCACCTAATAGAAAATTTGGGACATCTAATTTATAGGTTCTTCCTTCATGTTATGTACTTTACTATCACAGGAACAGAGAACCAGAAGGAGCCTTTATTCCATCAAGCCCAGTCCTCTGTTAAATCTAAACATTATTCTTCTCAAATAGAAGCACTGGCAATTCTCACAGAGGTTCTACCTGTCAGTTTTGATGTTAAAATCATACTTTAGGGTGTTCTGGGTGCATGGGTGTGGCACAGAAGTGTATTTTTAAAATCTGATGAAATTAAGATCTGAAAATGATGAAAATAAGATGAAACTATGGGGTAAATATATTTGACCTCTAAATTGCTTAATGTCACTTTGACACAGGGCTATTGTAAGTCTAAGACACTGTTAGCGTAATTCCCATTCATTCTGTGGGGGAGGCCACATCAGCATTAAAAATTTGGGCATAGAACCAAATTAAAATGAGATAGGAAAAGCTGTGCTCTAAGAATCCTGAAATGCTATTAGAAAGCTAAGTGCATTAAATGTTGTGCTTTTCACTTTCTATCCCAAATGCTTCCTTATTCCCTACCATGCACATCCGCTCAGAGATACTATTTTCATGATTTATATATGGTTTATTTTTATTGACACTTCAGGAGAGGTCCTTGCTGAAATAAATAAGATAATAAAAAATTATTGCAACGTTTATCACAGGTGTAAGTGTAAAATCTCAGTCATGGCTTATTTCTCACTACCCAAAAAAGTCAAGTTGATGCTTTCTCATTCTCAGAGCTTATTTGCATGGTGTTTGGAGTTCTCTATCAATGTGATTTTCTTCAGATCTGTGTAGGGCCAAGATGAGGTTTTTAATGTCATCATTGTCTTGCTGGAGTGAAGCAGACAAAGTCAAATGTTATGGTCTCATGGGTTTACTTTACTTAAATTACAATCTTTGCGATGTCTTCCAGACTTCCACAAATTCTTATTACTAAAATGTTAATGCAATAGTGCAGTGAAAGCGATCTGAATATAAGGACTCAGTGTAGCATCTGCAGACCACAGCCCAGAAACCATTCAGCTAGACAGTCCAGACACAATACCATACTGGGATCAACGCCCTTAATTCAGTTCCCAGCTAAATGATGCCTGTAAGAAGAACAGTGATATTTCTTCACAAATGGCCCATAATTATGTACTGTTCCCGTTCTAAAGGAATTGATGTCCATAGTCAACACAGCAATTCACCACACCATGAGAACAGTGAAAAGGAGAAATACACCTCAGGAGAAAGGATGTTTTGGTGGGTTATGCTTGAACCTATGCACCAGAGGAAGAAATGGGTTGGAGACCTTGCTCTTCATGTCAGCTTGAAAGTGGCTGTGTGAGGATTCAAGATGGTCCAGCTCTAGGATGATAATGGGGCTGTGCTACAAACATCACCTGGTTTTGATTTGTTATGGACAGTAAAGTTGACTTGAGATAGGTGGCAACAAATGAAAGAACAATATATGAAGAATCAAAAACATTAACCAATGTATGAAACTGGTGTTAAAGAGCAGGAACAGACCACAGCGAAAGAAAAATGCTGGTTCCAAGGATGACCTAAATGAGCAGGATGACTGCTTTTCAGGGAAACAAAGTCCCTTAGCTAGCATTTGAGATGAGCTGTGTCTCCTTGTCAATGAAATTTATTGGTCCTGTTCTTCAGAAATCCTGATCATCAGAAATCCTCCAAAAAAAAGCCATCTTACTAAAATAATTTATTAGCAAACCCTTGCTGGCTCCCCCACTACAAGCACTCTATAAAGCAAATGAAATAGAGGCCTTCAGGCTCTCTCCCTTTTTATTCTTCCTTGTGATTAACTGCATAATAAAAAAGATAGTAAGTGGGTATAAATTTTATACAGGCCCATCTGAATGGTAAACCATTATAACTTCAACAATAAACAAGGGCCATATTTTTGTGGAATGTTTAAATGTAGCATGCATATGCACTGTGACTCTTCCAACTCCACGGTTTCCTCCTAAGCCAACAAGCTGCCAGGAGAACTGGACACCCCCAGCTCCCAGCTTGTATGTGAATACTATTGCTGGCAGCTCCTTACACAGGACTCAGACCCTATTGCTGTTCATTTGCAGGCTTCAGCATTCTCAGGGATCAAAATTAAAAGCAGCACTATAAACAAGGCTTCAGCCAGGGAATTTTGTTCCTAGATCTTGCTGCAAAACAGGGTTGCTTTTTGTTGTTGGTATCATTTCTGCTCCTATAATCTGGTTCAAGTTTTCTAGAAATGAGGACAGTTCAGCAAACTGAACATTAGCAAAGCTTAATACACTGACAATTCTGGCAGAAGAGAGGGCTACTTACGAAAACCTGATAAATGTAGGTAGAGAGGATTCCATGTGTCCAAAGTCCAAAGCTTAAAACAGGCATCTGTCACAATGTGCCTGCCAGCAAACATGTTTGCAATAAAAAAGAAAATAATCACCAATAGCATCCTGGAGCCATGTATTTATAAGGACATAGCTCAGTTCATTTCATCTTATCCACGTAAGAACTCTATCCTGCCCAGTGACTTACTAATGTAGAATGGACTCAGTTCACAAGGGTTACATTTACCATGGCCAGTATTATGGGAATTCATTGACTTTTCTTCCTTTTCTATAAAACATTTATTTTATATATCTATTAATAAATCAGTATCAGAGTCCAAATAGGTAAGACTGAATCCGTTGCAAATGCAGACCTCAATAGTGATTTTACAGTAACTGACTGAATCCAGCAATAAATTTTGGAGAGAAAAGTCACTGACCTTTAGAATAAAATCCAACATGCCCACGTCTCTTGAATTCCATTTTGAGGTTGTCTGCAGCAGGTGGCCTAAGGCTACTACTGTCTAAGAGCAGCTGAACATGGAAGATTTTGCATTCAAGCTCCTTCATATCAACACTCTTGGTTGTATTTCAATCAAGACAACAAACTGCTCTAGCCAGTACTACAAATGCTGGATTCTTTCATCTCTTTTCACTAAGCTTGTCTTTTCTTTTATGCTGTTGAAGCTACAAATCAATTGCAGAAATAATGCCTCTGCGTATATAACAGCTTACGGAAAGTTAGTAGAATGGCAAAGTTTTGTTTAGCTGATGAGCAACATCCATTTGTCTCTACTGCAAGCAAAGATTAGAATGTAGGAGACAATACTAGAAATAAGTATAAATAACATTTATCCAGAAGTTCTCCTTCAAAATAGAAGCAACTTCTCCTACTATTACTGTTGTTATCACAGTCTGCATGCATGCTGCTGACCCATGCTAACCATTTCACTAAAATAAACCTGTGGTCTGAAAATACGCCAAGTCACCTTCTCACTCTGCTTCAGAGAAGACCTTGGCTGTTATGCTTGGAGACGCATGTATAGATCGCTCATTGTAATTTCATTAAGGCTGCAGAATCTTGTTATCAATTCCTCATTTAATGCAATTTACAGAAAAACATCAGTTAGGCTAAAATAAAGAGAAGAACTTTTTTCTCTGTTCTTTTTATTGGTAACTTTCCAATTCGGCTTTACAGTTCAACTTTAGCTGTTTGACTGAATGCTTGTTCATCTGTAACAGATCAGTCTGTTTATGAGCATATCCCCACTGGGGAAAGAGCTTCCCAGAAAGGCACTGCTGGAAACAGTCATTCATAGAAATGACTCAAAAAGGTCATTTTGGCTAAATACCATCTCATAAACTAAATCTGTAATCATCCCACACTACTCCTATATATGGTCTTAAGGACCCAGCCTCCATGAATTAAAGTGGTATCTTTCCCATTCTCTTATGGGCTCAGCCTAAGGCTCTTAATACAGAGTTCAGAAGCTAATAGCTTTTCAGGGCATCTTATGATAGTTCAGATCCTCTTGGAAAGGGTCTACCTGTGAATATAGGCAAAGGTTATTTTATACTTGAAGTGTAGGATAGAGGAAAAGAAGTAAATCCAAATATAACAAGTTAGGCTTATTAACATTCTCACCTATGACAACATTTACAGGGTAGTCTACAGTCTGCTAAGACAAACGTTTTTGGTCTAAAGAATAAAGCATAGCTTTGCTTTAGAATATTACTGTTGCCACCTCCTGATATTTTTTATGTGGTTCACAGGAAACTCAGCTTGTCTTCAAATACCTCCTGCAGTCTGCAGGTTATTTGTCCTACTGATTTGACCTAGGTTGAAGCTCAGACACATAAAAAGTAAATTTCTTCCAAGGATAGCATCAAAAATGGTTTTGGAACACAGGAGCCCACGAGGCAAACATCTTTCTCTTATGAAAAGATTGAGAACTTGTTGCTCCTATTATCATCCCTTGAAGAACTGTGGATGGTTTCTATGTTTAGCAACAGAGGAAATGAGGCATCTAGCTGTGGATTAAGTCTAGAAAACTATGGCTTGCATCCAGCAGTGTAGGGAGCCAAGGAGTACAGTGCAAAGAGAGTCTTGGCTAGAAGCCAGAAGAATTGGCTTAGATTCGTCAGATAAGACATTTATTTCATTGTTTCTGGACAACTTCTGGATTTAGATACTAAGAGATGCTCCAATTCCACCATACCATGTTACACATTCATGCCTCACTTTTTATTTTGTCCCTTTTATTTTTTCCACTGTACTGATTCTTCTCTGTGAGGAAGAGAGTGCTGAGTTCAGTGGTGGGTTGTTCAGTTGAATGTTTCCAGAGGGGAGCCAGTATCTTGGAAATCTGAAGGAAGGAAAATGCTCATAAATTCAGGTTCACTGACATTTGATATCGTACATATGCATGTATGTAACATGGTTTTATCTTTTTTTCTCTGCTATTGGTGCGAAGGTGAGTTACATCAAGCACAGAGAAATAATAGAAACTCTGAGCTTTGGGCATGGCTCCTCTAATTTTACTGTTCTGAGCTTAAGTTTACAAAGCATTTATTGCAAGCACCCAAATGCCTTTAAGTACTTGCAAACCCCACCCTATGGCTTTGGAGAATTTTTGCTCATAATGTTAATGAAAAATGTCAAGCTGCACCTATAGTAAAAACTAGTCTAGTTTCAGTCTGCCTTTAGATTTGCAACAACTGGATGATTTGCTTTGCTGTATTTACCTCAAATTCTTTGGTTATACATCAGAAAATCTGTCTAAGTTGCTGTAGCTCCTACAGCTGTGCTGATTCTCTGCATAAACCCCATCCTGGTCCTGTTACACAAATCATCAAATTACACAGCTATAGTTCGGCTCTGAGGAGCAATCCCAAGGGAGATAAGAGGGCATGGGTTAAGCAGCATGTATCAGGTAATTTGTGAGGGGTAATACCTTTTCCTTGCTTTGGGATTCTTGAAGCTTAGATCGTGTTAGTTGAGCCTCAATAATAACTTCTGGGGTTTTGCAGCCTCTGCTTATACTGTGACTTTTACTTCCCATCTCAGATGAAATCAGGAAATGCTGAAAATGACAACACACAAAACCAGGCTTTGTTGCAAACCTCCAAGCAAGTTCATTCTGAATCACTGCACATTATCATCAAAACAATTCACTCCTTGGTAATTTATGATCAGATTCAGATTTTCTCACTTAGGCTTAATATTGTGTTACTCCCTTCTGATGAAACTACAGAATACAGTTCCATTGCACCTCAATCAGAATAGCAAGTTTTGCTTTTAATAAGTTGTATCAAAGCAAGAAGCTTTAGAGGATTTTACCATCTCTCTCAGGATTGGCTTCTAAGGACACCTAGGTTTTTTGGAAGACTCAGATTTCATTAATATTATGTGTTTACTTCTCCAAAGCTCCTTTGAAAACCAAGGCTAAATACCCTGAAACCAAGTTTGTATTAAAGCATATTTTATGAAGGAATATAAATATAAGTGATTTAAAGATAGTTTAAGATATTTTAAGCCAAGAGTCTGGTAGTTGAGTGCACCACAGACGAGAGCAGAAAGCATTTAGGGATACCTTTTTATCAATGACAACCAGAACAAAATACCATTCTGGAATGTCCAGGTTGGGCTCAGTGTACATTAAGCTTCTCCTCCCAGGTAAGCGTGCTTCTGTGTATCTAAAATGTGCATCTAACAGCCTCCTAGTAATGTACCTGCAGACATCATGAGAATGGTCAACCCATGTCTGCAGTATCTTTTAAATTCTTCATTGACTATTCATAAATTAAAGCTTGCATTTTAATTTGTGTAAGATAAACTGTTACATAAATACAACAGTAAGTGCTGGGAGTATTTGATAATGCCAATGGCATATATGGGCAGGTCTGCTCAGCTAGAGATGTTCATACGTGGTGTACTGTATTGTTCTTTCCCAAATGACATCCTGGAAGGGTATTGGTCACTCTATTCCCAGTATTACCCATTGGAAGAAATAGTATTCTCTCCTGCAAAAGGTTTGCTTGAAGGTTCATTAGCAGAACCATGTTTGTTCCTCCTGAACTCAGGGAATTATTCTCTCCAGCACTGCTTCTGTGGGTTGCTCAGCATTCTGAAATGAAACCTGCTCTGTTCATTGTCTTGCCAAACCTAATTAAAATCAAGGTTAGCAGGTCATCTGCAGGCAACCTGCTTCCTCTGCCTTCCCTCAGCCAACATAAGTCATTAACTAAAAGTGTCTATGAAAGCTGGAGGACTAACCTATTACGTAGACAGGCCGTAGTCACAAAAATGCCAAGAACAGGCTTTAAACTATCTTCTTTGTTGTGTTCCTCTGCTGGTTGGTGGGGGTTTGGGTAATTTTTGTGTGTCCCTCTTTATCCCACAGTAGCTAACCCTCTCCCTGACAGGGCATAAATCCATAGGAAAGAATGGCCTTCTGGCTTAACTGATCCTGCCTCACCCTTATTGTAATGCCTTATGTGTTTGTTTGTAACTGTAGCTAATTATATTTTCATAAAGGTTAATTGTTCCAATGAGTTGAAGGAGAGTCTGCAAATACCCATGGGAAAATAAGTGCTAAATGCATGACTCTTTGGAGAGCTACTCATACAAAACACTATGAACTTCCCAGTGAGATTTACACAAAGACATTATAGCTGCATTGTCTGCAGTACCCTACACAGACAATGTTTGTCTCTTCCCTGGCGTGTCTCTCTTTTTGCCCTGTTCTTCTCCATCCCCCTGTGCGGCTTCTGCATGACTTATCTCTGCTCTCAGTATACACTGGATATTTCTCTGTCCTTTCTTTTTCTCTCTCTGTCTCTCTTCTTAAAAAACAACCCCCCCTCTCCAGGGCTCTGTACCAGATAGCCTGCCGGGGGGAGTGGGGCAGGTGGGGGAGACTTCTATCCCACCTTTTGTGTCAGCAGCCAGTTTTCCCTGGGTTGTTGCTTTTGCCCTCAAGTTGCACCAGGAGAGGTTTAGATCGGATATCAGGAAAAATTTCTTCACTGAAAGGGTTGTCAAGCATTGGAAAAGGGAAATGGTTGAGCCACCATCCCTGGAGGTGTTTAAAAGATGTGTAGAAGTGGCACTTAGGGACACGGTTTAGTGGTGGACTTGGCAGTGCTAGTTAAGGGTTGGACTTCATGATCTTAAAGGTCTTTTCCAGCCTTAATGATTCTGTGATGTTCCATGCCTAGAGTCCAGGTTCTTAGAGTTCCTAATGCATGTGATTATAGTAGATTTCTACTCTTCTTAACAAAAACAAGTAAAAAAGGAGGATGAGAGACATAAGGAAAATTGTTTCTAGCTTCCAGGACATGGAGAAAATCCCAGCTGATGTAGGACACATTTCATCTGCATTACAGCTGCTCTCTTTTTCCTATTTAGAGGTCAAGAAAATACATTTTTGAATCCAGGAGCTGAGACAGTTGCCAAGGGAAACTCAATATTCTAAAAGGAAAATTGTTATTACGTTTGCAAAACTGGAAGTTTCTGTAACAGCTAAATGTAAAACAAGTGTGACATAAGGAGGAAAGAGGGGGTGGGAAAATGAGGACATGAAGTAAAAAGTCAAATCAGGGTTTAGCATGAAGTCCTGAAGTCAGCCGTATGCCTTTACAGAACAGAATTTACAAGAAGTTCCACAGAATACACTTGAGGAGGTCTGTGCCGAAGGACTACCAGGGCATGGACTGTACGTTGGTTTACTTTTGTGCAGCATAAATGTGCTTGGTTCTGCTGTTACTAACAGTAAGTAATAATGAGAAGCCATGATAAAATAATACTGGGTGTCACAGGCTGAGAGAAGGGGCTGTTTCTGGTCAAAGTTCTCAAACTAGGCTGAGTTTCTCAATATACTGAGTACATTTACACACTGGTTTGCAGGCAGACATGAGCTCATGCTGCTTGTATTCCGCATTATAAACCTGGCCCAGTGCACAAATTAAGCAGCTACATTCATAGGTGCTGAGCTCTCATCAATATTCCTCATATGTGATTCTTGTTCTGCAAACATCTCAGGAAATGCTGTCACTGCTCTTCACAGAATTATTGTTAGGCTTTTTTACTTCCAAACAGGAGAAAATGGATGTTTTACAAACAGCTGAAAGGATTAAGTCTTACATGATAAGAAACAGGTAATGTTCCTTGTGCAGCCATACATGCCATCCACCCACATATATAGCATGCAGGCACTGAGCTGTTTTGGACAGGTATTTGAGAGACATTTGAAAGAAAAGGAAAGTATGTATACATATATCCAAGCCTTGAATTCTGCAGTCAGACAGATCACTTGAGCTGTCATTTACAAATACTGTTTTTTCTTAATAATGGGATTGCTGGGGGAGTTTTGCAGTAGCTTTGGGAAAAGTCAGGCTTCCATATCTATACTTTCAACTCTTAAACTGGGGGAGGGCTGTGCAAAAAATCCATCTTATTAAAACAAACAAAGCTTATTTGTGTGAAGAAACTGAATCAATTCTCATTACCATCCTTTACACAAACCAAATATGACAAAGGGATTCATACAGTTCAGTCACATTCAAGTGACATTGATTAGTTTGTGTTCTGTTGGTTGCATGTGATTTCAAGGGCTGTGTTTGCTTCCTGATAGTTTAATGGCTATTGTAGGTAATCTTGTTCCTTGGGTTGTTGTTTATGTCTAAAGTACTTGCAGTACCTGCTGGCAACATCACCTGATAGATGCCTCAAAACATTGCTTAATTCTGTTGAGACACATGGTGGCATTAAACAGCAACAGAGTTTACTGGGAAAAAGAAATTAGATTGCAGTTTACAAAGGGAGCTGTAGAATGGGTTGCTGGATGAGGAACTCTTTGCAGGGAGATGTGACTGGACTAGCTTTCCTAAGGGCTGCTGAACAACTAGGCTGAGATTATGGGTACAAGAATCAGCTCCATTCACTGGCTCCATGATCTGCTCTGGAAAGCGTGATGTACTTTGCCAGAGAGAGGTGGAGCAGTCTGGGAATGAAAGAAGAATTAACACAAGGATTTCCCCAGGTCAAAAGATGGGTTCCCAAGGAAACTCCACCATGTGACCATGTGAGAAACCTCCTGGGATATAAGTGGCTTATGCAGTCTGATGTCTTCACTGCAAACCTCAAACATGTGGCCAGCATTGCTCGCACTGCCCCAGCACAGCAGGGGCTGAGATTAACAGGTACTTCTCAAAGCTGTTTTTCTGGCCCTGACCCTTTGTGTGAGAAAGCTTCAGAGATCAAGGAGGCAGTGTGCCTTCCGCTTCAATACAGGGATACACACGAGGGAGAAACAAGCAAACTGTCTTGCCAAAGACAGAGGAGAGACAATGGAAAATATTTCAAATCTGTGCTTTTGCAAGTTCAGGGAGAGGCTTCCACTGCTCCTCTTCCATGGAGCTGCACGCCCCAGACTCAGGCCAGCTTCTGAAACTCTGCCAGTTAACACATTGAGCAAAAAAATAATGTTAAGCATCTTGTAAAGCTCTTCTCTGAAACGGAAAGAAATGTTTTACTTTCTCCTGTCAAATCGTAACCATACTGTGGGAGAGAAATAAATGTACTTTGGCACACAAGGAGGTCAGGCTGAATTTTGATGGCACTGCTCATATTTTGTCCCTCAAACAGACTGAGCATTTGGAAGAGCAGCACAATTTATTACTGAATGAGAGGATGTGAAGAACATTTGGTTTAACCTCTCTACTAACAGACAGTAACCTCTCTACTAACAGTTTTAAAATATTCCTGGCCAGCTGTTCCTTTCTGATGGCAGAATACTATCAGAAGTTGGTGCTATGCTGCTTTTCCCAGGATCTAGTTGTGCTGTAGTAGGTCAGAGCAAAGATCAGGCCAGGCTGGGGTCCCTTGATAGGAGACAAGTACCTCACGTTTCAGATAACGTGTCCCACAGTATGACAATGCAGGCTGGGCAAATCACCTCCTGCCCAATCAGATGGGCAGTGCTCTCTATTCTGGCCTTAGCATAAACCCCTGCCAGTGGTGTTCCTGTGTTTTGGGAGCACCCAGGGCTCTGTTATGCATCCCACTGCCATCCTGGCCTGGGATCTTCAAAGTCCAATTCCAAAAAGCACTAAATTCAGCTGAAGACATGGAAGTAAGCCTCTTGCACCATGTTGCTTGCAGTCTTTCACCCACAGCAGCCTCTCAGTGAAACTCCAAGATGGAGCTAAGGTTTAACCTGAAAAAGACAGGCTATGAATCTACAGGTCACCCTTAACAAGCTCAGCAGGTGGGACATCAGTATGTTACCTTCTCTGTAGCAAGCTGAGTTGTGTTTTATCCTCCTTCTCTGCAGAGGAGATGCTGACTCCTCTCTCTCTCTCCTTCCCACCCATCCTTCTCACTAATGAAGTTTAACCCATGACCACTCTAAAACTAATTGCTTGGCAGCACTCCACAGAAAGTGGACATTAAGTGGACTAATGCTGAACAGCAATGGAAATTACAACAAAGACGTCATCAGAATCCATCACAACTAATGAGATTAGAGCAGATACCACAAGAATTCAGTGATCTGCTCTGTGCCACGACATCTTGGTCACTCCATCTGAGCCATGCTGTGCTCTACGCCTGCCCTCTACTTGCACACTTTGAAGAGTATAGACAGGGGAGGACCCCAGGGGCCTTCCATCCTACTCTGTACCTCTCTTATACAATCCTTGTTTCTAATTTTATATAAGCACAACAGCAATGGCAATGACTTCATAGCAAACCCCCGTAATGAATGAATCATCCTAATTTCAAGGCAAAGTTAGCACAACCATCCACTGTGTCATTTCCATAAATCACAGTGATAAAGGGCCATGCTTGTTGAGACACTGCTTATGCAAATGCAGTACAGCAGTAATGAATGTAAGCAAAGTCCTACGGT
Organism: Nestor notabilis; assembly: GCF_000696875.1. Taxonomy (NCBI): domain Eukaryota; kingdom Metazoa; phylum Chordata; class Aves; order Psittaciformes; family Psittacidae; genus Nestor; species Nestor notabilis. The sequence goes on along the minus strand of NW_009941356.1, from coordinate 30,410 downwards.
GCCAGGACAAGGCAGACTTGTGCCAAAACTCCTAGGAAGCGGCTGTGGCTTTGTTCAAAGGAATAAGTGATGGGCTGGGGCAGAGAGGCTCTCAGGAGCCTGGGACTATACTATTCATTTATTTCAGACCCAAGGTTTTATGGTCCTTATTCTTTAGGGACATACTTCTGTAGCAAATATTTCTGATCTATAAGCAGCAAGACCTCTCTCCTGGAAATTGTGATAGGGGAGGGCGTATTCTGAACCAGGATGATCCAAAGATCAGCTGTTTTGTGATGAGATAGCAGCATATTGGGAGCGCAGTGTAAGGTGCTGAAAATGACCCACAATATTTTGGATTTCCTTCCCTATTCTCCAAAGCCTAATCTAATTTAACACCTCACAAATCAGGGCTTTCCTGAGGAGGTATCTCTGGTTCCAAGCAGATCTCATTGTTACTGCGTCTGTGCTGATATTTGATACCTTGATATTATTGTTCGTATTCTCTAGAAGCCTATAAAAAAGGTCTAGAGCCAAACAAGGGTTAGTCCTGTGGTGCTAGATGATTGATGGGTAAAGCGTAAGAAAAGGCCCTGCCACAAACAACCAGAAAGGCAAAATAGTTGGATGAGGGATAGGATAGCAGAGAAAGGCAGAATGATTTCCTCAAGGTCACATAAGTCACAGCACAAAGCTGAGAATAGGCTTGATGACTCACAGGGAAGTGCAGTATATCGTCCTGCTGATGCAGAAGTCTCTGATATCCCTGACAAACACACCACAAGAAGAAGTTATTTCATGCTTTGGAATTCTCTGGCACCAAGTATCAACTAAAACAATGAGTGTGACTCAATATGTGCCACCAAAGGTTTTCTGTTCCCAATAGGTGCCAGGCACAATTGATTTTCATTTACAGTTGTTTTCTTTGTTAGGTGATGTCATGGATTATTTATGTCCGAAAGCATTAAATGATACAAAGCACTTGATGAGTCACTGGGAATACAGTCTTCAAGTCTAGCTTGTGCAAGAAGAAAGGACCATAAATTCCCTAGCCCCAGTGTTTCCAAGTCTTGAAAGCAATTACATTACTCTCATACAGTGAATGCAAGAATAGCTCTCCCACGGTTCCCAAGTCATGCAGTCAAGCAGGTAGTACTTCACTATTTGCTATTTGGGTTTCAGTGCTTACCAGTGTCACTCACTGCTCCAGAAATCGGTACCTAAATGCACCTTGGACTGGTGCTGTTTGACTGTGCCTCAGTGGGCCAAGGCTGGAGTAGAGGTGGTGTTCAGTCTACAGCTGAGCCAACGAAAGGCACAATTTACCCTAGCACATGGCACTGTTGGAGTGTTCGACCTACTAAGGTCTGCATTGTCATAGCACGTGTTGGTACCCTCTAACATAGTTCTACATTTTATTAGGCTCATGGCATCTCCCTTTACAGCCTCAAAACAAAGCAGAACCATGCCTCAAGCACACTGATAAAGGGCTTTTGAATGGAGACAGATGAATCATGTGGCATTTCACAATTAGCACTTTAATTTTGAATAGTAATTAGGGCGCTGATGTTCAGAGAGTTTAATTCTCATAAACCCACTTACATTGTTCAGAGAAGGCCTAAAGAGATACTGAAGTTTACAAATAAATCAATAGGAAAAATGAAAAGTCAGTACCATCTGCAGGCCATGAGCTGAATACTAGTGACCTGGGAAATGCTTCACAAAAAAAGCCTTGCTTACTAGAGCATGGGAAGAAGCAATATATTAGTTGCAGTAGCATGACACTAAAGAAATACAGGCACATTGAAGAAATAATTGCATTTATGTGCAAGGCACAAGATAGGCTACAGATGGGAATCCGCAGCCCAGCTTTGGTTCACCAAGTAGTCGCTATTACAGTTATCCTGTTGAGCTCTAACATTCTTTGAAAACAATATTATTCTTGTTCAACAGGAAAAAAATGTTACTTATTTTGAGGTGTAAACACAGTGACTAAAGCCAAAAGACTGTAAAGAGGCTTGGATGTGTATTCATTTTTAATGTATATTCATTATGAATACACTCTGATGAAATGAGATTTACTGGCTCTTCTTCACATAAGGAAGTGGAGTGAAATCTGGAAATAAAAACAGATGGATATCAGCACATCCCAGCCATAATATAAACAGAAGTACTACTAAGCAGTAGCTACAGGTGAAGCAATAAATATATTTATCCTATAGAACGGGAGACACTGAAAATACCTGCTGTTTTCCAGAAAGATAAAGGCCAAGAGAAGATAATTCCTCCTAAACCACCAAAAGAAGAAATTAAATTATGAATAAGTCAGCTGAGAAATACACCTCCATCATGGCAACAGCACAGTGATCTTGATCATACTCTGGGGACCACCTTTATATCAGCCAGGAGATAGCAAGAACAGTAGCAGGAGCATCTGAAGTAGGGTTTGGATAACACATGGCATATTAAGTTTTGCAGATTGAATGGGAGTTTAGGGAGCAAGGAGGACTTCAGCTATAGCCTTTCTGGCACATAAATGAGAACTTTCCTCTTTCATGTGTCTGAGCATGCAGGAGGCAATATGTGTCACTCCCTCCCCTTTTTCTGTCCCCTGACACAGAAAAGGCAAGAGCTTAACCCCTGAGAATTTGCATTGGAGACCACTGCTGGAAAACACCCAGCAGATTGGAGAGTTACATGAATGCAATTTATTCTCCTGTATGCAAAAAAGCTGCTGTAGAGAACAGGGCCCTAATACCCAGTACTCTCCATGGTGCTCCACTTGATTTAGGGCTCCTTTAATTAGGGCTCTAACCAGGCTTCCCAACAGCACAGTTCAAACTACTGGGAAAGAAACACTTGTCTGGACAAAGCAAACACAATTTGATTAGTTTCCCTGAGGGACCCAGTGAGTGAAATAGGAATGACACAGGGGAGACACTAAGTCCAGCAGCACACAGCTGGATTATTCCTCTCATACCCTTTATATCTTTTAAAACATCTGTCCAGACTGCAGTGAGCTTTGTAGCCTACAGATACAAATGATAAACTGTAAGGGAAGTCTGTGCAAGAAATGAAAATTACATGCTAGATTCTCCCTGGGATCCTGATCAGCTTGAAAGGGTTCTTTCAGGTTCATGAAGCAGTAAAAGAACTCGGAAGAACATCTTAGGAGCAAAATTATCCTGGATCACGGCCAGTTACAGAGGCTAAAGCTTGTAACATCATAGCTGGCCCATTCAAAGCATCTGTTTGGAAACACTTTTTGGAAGCATGTGACCTTTGAAGCTTCAGCACTGACTATGCACAATGGCACATTCCAAAGCACCTGTAATTCCCTAAGCCATGCAGCCATTCCTGTGTATTGGTATACATGGGAAGCAAACAGAGGAAACATACTATCTTGCTGTCATACTGCTGAGTCTGACTATGTGCCGTGGAGATGAAGCTCCTTCTGAGCTTCCAGCGCCTGCTAGACCCTGCACAGCCATGCAGGCAGAGCTCCTGTTCAAGCTGTGGCCACCCAGGTTGCTGGCTGATGGGATGTGTGAAGGGATGTTCCTAGAGGTGAAAAGATTCCAATGTCTGGCTCTAGGGCTGGCACCTCTGCCCAAACTTTGGGGTTGCAAACTGTGGAAGATCCTTTGAGACACAAGGTATGCTGTGGCCTGATGGGATGGGGAAAACGTGTCTTTGGGTAAGTTGGCAGGTCTGATAGGCATTTAAACCAGAATCAGAGGGCTCAGGAGTGTATTGCAATGGGTACACCAACACATGCAATATGAGAAACAAATAGGATGAACTGCAAGTATTGGTCAGCTCCCAGAGTTATAATATCATTGGTGCTGGTGAAACTTGGTGGAATGAATCCCACAGATTGGAGTGCTGACATGGAGGGCTTACGGGCTGTTCAGGAGGGATAGGCAGGTGAATATATTGCACTATACATAAAGGAGTAATGCTGGGTACAAGTATAAATTGGGAGGGGAGTGGCTGGAGAGCAGCCCTGCAGAAAGGTATCTGGAGATGCTGGTTGGCAGCAGGCTCTATATGAATTAGCTGTGTGCCCTGGCAGCCAGGAGGGCAAACTGCATCCCAGGGTGCATCAAGCTCAGTATAACCAGCTGGTTGAAAGAGGGCATTATCCTGCTGTATTCAGTGTTGGTATAGTCCTTGAGTACTGTGTGCAGTTCTGGAACCCACAATTTCAGATGGATGTCAAGGTACTTGAATGTGTCCAGAGGCAGGCAACAAAGCTGGTGAAAGCGCTGTAATTTGTTGGTTCAATTCTTATTCTCTTCCCAAAAGTTTTCCAAGATCTTGCTATGAAAAGGGAAAAAAGGAGCAAAACAGTGTATTTATTTACTGTCTCTAAGAGCCTAGGTACCAGTGCAAACAGTCTGTTTATTTTGCAGGTGCCTGTACACATAATATTAAAATCAAATATTGGTTCTGGAATAGGCACTTATAATGGTGTAGTTTTATTTTCCTCATAAATAGCTGGGCTTGTGTGGGGATTCGTAACAGGCTCCATACAAACAAATCTAAAGTAAATGTTTGCCTGTCTGTGGTGGGTTGACCCTGGCTGGATGCCACTCCCCCCTCAGCTGGAGAGAGGAGAGAAAATAGAATTAAAGGCTTATGGGTAGAGACAAGGGCAGGGAGAGAGCATTCACCAATCACTGTCACTGATGAACTGATTTCTTCAAGTTGTGTCTGGTTTATTACTAATTAAATCAGAGTGGGGTAAAGAGAAATAATCCCAAATCTTAAAACACCTTCCCTCACACACTCCCTTCTCCCTGGGCTAAACTTCACCTGATTCTGTCTGCTTCCTTCTCTCCAGCAGTGCAGGGAGACAGAGAATGGAGGTTGCAGTCAGTTCATCACGTTGTCTCTGCTGCTCCTGCCTCCCCAGGGGAAGGGCTTCTCACACTCTTCCCCTGCTCCAGTGTGGGGTTCCTCCCATGGGAGACCTCCACAAACCTCTCTAATGTAGAGTTCTTCCTACAGGCTGCAGTTCTTGAATAACTGCTCCAGTGTGGGCCCATTCCAGGCGGTGCAGTCCTTCAGGAACAGACTGTTCCTGCATGGATTCCCTCTTCTCTATGGCTGCAGCTGTGCAGCTTTTTTCCCCCCTTCTTAAGTATGTTACCACAGTGGTGCTACCACCACTGCTGATCCCATCTTTAAGCACAGGGGGATATTCTAGCAGCTTCTCAGAGAAGCCACTCCTATAGCTCCCTCCCCCGCTACCAAAGCCCTGCACACAAACTGAATACACCATCTCACTTGTGGATTTTGCCTGCTTTTGTAGCAGCTCTTGAAATGAGACAAAACATGTGACCTGTTGTGGCCTTCACCTTGCAGGTCTGTATCCTCAGGCAGGCATGGATAGCAACAGAGTCTGAGACAAGTAAAGAATACATTCATTCCTGTGCTGTATTGATGATAAATCAAGGAATAAAAATAGAAAACAGGCAAGACTGAAATCACCAACTTGGCTGCCTGGAACAGCACGTTTCCAAGTTCTTCTTTGAGCCAGAACAAAGATGCTTTTGCTTTTTTCCTACTACCCTTTTTCTTTCTCTAAACTGGAGAGAATGTGAGAACCTCAGAGAAATTGCACTCTTCCTGACACCGAGTGACTTACACTTTGCTTGGGTTCTTTGTACAAAAGTTAGCAGCAAAATAGTTCTATAATTGTCTAAATATACTAATATCCTAAGATTGGTGGACCTTCATGTTAATTAAAAAACTACATAGCTCAAAACCCACTTGGCCTTTCTTTAAGAATCGCTGTATTACTTGTTCTAAATAGGGGGTGGGGGGTATGTGTGTGAAAACAAAACCAACCCGAGTCCACAGAGGAATCTCAGTTTTGCAAAGAAATGGGTGAGAATGTCACTACTGGAGGCAGCAAAGGGAATCTGTTGCAGCCCCAAACCTGAATTTTTGCTCCTTCATTCCTGAAGATTACATTCATTAGGCTCACTCCTCCCCCTCTACATCTATTTTTCTATACACGGGTATATAAATACAGTTACTATTTTAACTGCCTTTTAAATACAAATGTTGCCTTTTAGCCAATGTTTTGCACTATGCCTGGAAAACACAAAATCAAAATATTCATCCAGATCCACATATGGCCAGATCATTAGTTGGTGTCAGTGCTTGCAGCTCTGCTAATTTTTTTGGGGCTGTGCCACTTTATGCATGCTGAAGATACGGCTCTGTAGAATCCAACTGAAATACTCTCTTTGGCTGCTCTAAGATATAGATCTGGACATTGCTATTACAAATGCTTTAAAGAATCTGGAGCATGTTAGATGTTGGGACTGCTACTCTGGTAAACAATCGTATGTTGGAATATTTTCCTAGTGCCTCAAACCCCATGAAGCAGAAAATGCGAGGCCTGTTCTCTTTCTTCCTGTTTATATTGGGACCAATAATGCTAATTTTCAAATTTAATTTAACATATGTCTGAAAGTCGCCTGGTTGCCCCAGCCAAAAAGTGCAATTCACAGCTCCAGTTTCTGGCATGGCTGAATTCAGAGTGAGCGGTCTATGCAGATCAAAATATAACACGGCATCATGCGTAAGGCCTGAAATATAAGTTGTTCCTGGGCACATGCTCAAGTCTTTGTTGTTTAATCATGGCATAGATCTGCAATGTGTGAAAGGACCAAATTCTGCTACATGTTTACTAGGAAATGAAAAATCACCCTCAAATATTTGGCATTACAAGGCTGAATTAAAATAGGAGTATAACAGAAGATTAAATCTGTGGAAGCTGAGATTTAAATCCATCAAACCTTTAAACACCTGGTCAATTCAGATGCTATGTATCTTTCCTTAAAGAGAATACTCTCAAGGCAGCATGATTTAGATAGAGCGTGTTACTCCACCATGAAGTAGAAGTATGCCTGCTTGGCTTCAGACATAGGTTTAGAAATTGCAGGAGTAAATGAAGTTGAACACTAGCTGAACTCACCAAAGGGCATTTTAAAACCAAGAGAGGAGGGAAGATAAAACCTGAAACAACAAACAGAAGTATGAATAGTAATAATGCCAAAGAAGTGGTAACAGACACACAGTGATAAGTCCTCTCTTGCAAAAAGAATTTATTATAAGAAAGCAGCTAACCTATCTCCAAAAATTTCTCCATACAAAAGTCAGTATTAGCATACCAGGAGAGGAGGAGCATCACACTGAACCTGTAGTTTCTAAAAGTATCTTTGCATGAGAATAGCTGAACAGTCTTTTTCCTTGACAGTTTTATTTCTCAGTTGTATTTTCCTGTAGCCACTAAATTCCAGGGGAGTCGAGAGTCCTGGATGTCATGGTGAATCTTGTTCTCACTTAGAGCTTTGCCTCCACAAACCTCAAACAGGTGAGGTTTTTCAAATTCTTCAATTGATGCACCCTAATATCATCCTATAAATAGAGCAGGTTTAGTAGCTGGGCTGGTGCTAACAAGGTGTCTTTGGGAAAAGAGGAGGAGAGAAGCCTGTAATGATTTATACAGAATCTACTGTGGTCTCAAGGATCTTGGCTGTGCTCTTGTTCAACTGTCCCAGAGCTTAGCTGGACAGCAGGATATCTGCCTTTTCACTTTCATGCCCCAGCTGAATCTCAGTGTGCTTGATTTTTCTTACTGAGGTTTCAGTGTGAGACAGGAGGAGCCTTTATGAGCTAGTCATCAAACCAAGGAAATTCAAGCAACTTTGCAAGTTAAAAATTACTCACTTTTTGTAGAGTTAATCTCGAGGTGTATAAACTTCCTTATCTTTGGGTAGAGTCATAGTTTGGAAACTGCTCAGAGAGAGGCAGAGTTGCATGGGAAAAAAAAGGTCCTATCTTCAGCAGGGGCAAATCAGTACAGTTCTCTTGAGCTGGGCAACCCATATTGATTCATGCCTGCTTAGAATCAAGACTTAACTTCTTTCAGTGCATGAATGGACTATTTGTAATCAGCAAATAAAAACCCATTTAAATGAGATCCTAATTCCTATGAAGAAAGAATGTATGAGGCATTGAAAACTTTTTTGTTAAGTTCCAATCTCCATAATTTGGGAATAACAAAAACTTGGTTGCACAAAATGTATCATTTATTAAAGCAATTTCTACTGACAATGCAGTTGGGTCTCAGGGACAGTAATGTTGGAATGAGAGGTAATGGCAGCTTTGAGAGGAAGGAAATGTATGAATAAGAGAAAGTAAGTAAACAACCACCCTTTTTTCCAGCTTGTGGGCTGCTTCATCCCTCTCATGGATGCTATACAGCGCATAGCAAACTACCACCACAGGCAGCTGCAGTTCCTCTTTTTGCCTGGCATGGCCTGGGCTTTTGCAGAGTTAAATCTTTGAGGCTGAAAGTTGGATGAAGTCTAGGCTATCATTTTATGAGCCAGGTAGGGTAGATACTGGTATTATGTCTATTATAAAGGACTCTATGCAGTTATTCGTGTGGGCATAGGCACAGGAGACGCAATGCTTGCTCATTTTTTTAGAATTGGAAGGGTGTCATGTCAGAAGCCACCAGAAACAGGTCTTGCCTTAGATGGCAAGAAGGTAGGAGACAAGTCGGGGTTTAAAAACACAAAGAGGAGTAATGGCTATAAACCTCTCAATGCTTATTTCTAAAGCTGCAGCTTTGTGGCAGGTTTTGAAGAATGGACCCCCTGTATTATAATGCAAATATGCATACATGTGTTGTGATTAAGGCTCTCTGTATCTCTGCATATGCATATTTATTATTTTTTATTATTTATTTGCCACCAGGAATGTAAATGGCACTTCAGAGATGTAAAACAAGCTGTTACCTCCTATGAATTGCTTCCAATCTAAGTGTTTTGTAAGGCTCTTTAAGCAGCTAATTTGGAAATCCAGCTTTTTAGTGCTACTTTTCAGCAGACGCACTGATCCAATAGAAACCATTTGTTTTCCCCTTGAAACTCTGTGATGGCTGCCACAGACTGGCAGTGAGCAGGTTTCAGAGTGAAGCATTCCACTGGTGTCTTAATTATAGGAAAACTCTTTCTCTGTCCTTCTTTCCATGTTATGATTTATTTACATTACCAACACCCTTGAAAGCCAAAACCAGAGATGGACTCCTGTTGTGCAATGTACCAAACATGCATTGTGTAAAGGCAGCTGAGTACCAAGCAGGAGAGAATTTATAATGCATTTCTGTTTTTGCTGGAGTGAGTCACCAAGATGACCCTGTCTGTCTAGGTCCGACTATATCACACTTTGGCTGAAATATGAACAAAAGATCAACAATTTGTGGATTAAGTGGTGAAAGAAAACACTTACACAGAGCATGTGTCAGAATGGCTCTATCAGGGACTTAAAGTCATAAGATTCCCAAGAGGACTATTGCTGCATATGCAATATAAATTATACAAGCCACCAGCCAGCCAACTTGGAGGCACTTCAAATAGCTGTAGCTGCAGACCCCATTTTTATTTCCTTACAGTTCTGGCTGGAATTCTAAGAGAGGGACTGCAAAGTGACAGGGCCAGCCCCTGGTCCAACTGGAAGTGCATACAGCCCTTGGGCAAAGCAGCAACAGTGTAAAGAGGCACAGAGCTCTGGGCAACGGCCTGGGAAATCAGAAATGGTCCCTCTTGTGCACTGTTGCTGCTGGAGCTGGGAGAGCTCGCTGATGTGCTTCCTCCAGGAGCATTTTGGGGAATGTTTCAGCAGCAGTGTAGCAGAGGAAGCTCAGGGAGATTTTACAGGCTCCAGTACTGGAAGAAAAGGAATTTCCACTGCATTTAGCAAAGTGCTGGCAAATCCTATTTTGAGATGAGAAACAAATGGGGGATGCCAAGCAGATTTGCAGCCAGAGCATCTGGTTAAATAGAGTGTGCTTGCCACTCCTTTCCCTGGCTTTACATCAGACTCACTACAGTGACATCAGGGCATTTACCCTGTGTTTCCAGCAGCCCTAGAGAGAGAAAAAACAAGCAAGCTGGTTTCAATAAATCAGCCCACCCTCATTAGCTCTCATCAACTTGCTCTAACATGTCCAGTGAGTATTTGGCTTAGGAAGAAGGTAGCATTCACCGTACACAGGGCTGGGGGTCTGACAGTGAGGATTTTCAGGTAATGACAAGTCAAAGCTCTATTGCCACAGAATAAAGCCTGTCATAAACACTGGCCTGTTTTTACTGCCAGTTACAGATTAATGCTATGATTGCTGTGGCCATTTGCTGTGGCTCCCTGAGCACTGTCAGCTTGCAGAGTATTGCAATGGGAACTGGGCAAGAGAGGAAAAATATTTTTTTGTCTCCACTGCTAAGAAGCTTTTAAATTAATGAAATTAATGTGCTTTATTTTTTATTTAAAAAAAAAAAAAAACTTGCACTAATTTCCCAGCTTTTTCGGTGGAAAGAAAAAAAAAAGCATCATTACAAATCAAAGAGAGATTGACTTATTATTGTGAAAAGTTTAATAATTTAGAAGAGGCAAAATTAAGTCAAAACAAAGGTCATCATCTTTTAATGAAATGCTGCTTCTTCAGGCAGCAAGATTTCTGTAAACACACTGTCTGTCCTTCTGTGTGTTGGTGCCTTCTTGCCTCTCCTTTCCAAGGCATGGAATGAAAAGCAGCCCTATGAGAGCTGACATTGCTGCACCCTAAAGAAATTACACTGAAGGCAGGCATGAATGTTCCTCAGTGTTCTAGCTGATAGATGAAGAAATCTATCTGATTCTGAAAGCTGGAGGAAAAGAAAAAGTGGCTTTATGGCCATCAGCTTTAAATCTGGTGGCTGTTTATAAATAATTTCTCCAATTCTTCTCTACCTCTTGGCTTCAGGGAGACATTTAAACCTAGCCTGTCCATGCTGCTATTGCTGTTGCTGCCATATGAGGCAGTCACCTTGCAGCTGACTGAGGCCATGCAGGGTGCACGGAGTTATGCATCTCTTCTTAGAGAGCCTGAGCTTGTCATCCTGGTTTAGACCAAAGGGAAGCCCAGGGTGGGATGTGTGATGTGGCTCTGCCTCATGGGTTCCATGACTCAGGCAGTCCTAGGAATAGAAACTGAGGGCCCCCTCAGATCCCACAGTTGCCTGACATGTGCCTCAAATACCAAGGTATTTTTTACTAGTGGTACAGTGCTGCAATTCCCTGAGAGCCACAATCCACAGTCTGGGAGACCTGAACACTGGCAAGGTCCAGAAGTTGCAGGCTTCCTTAGAAGTGCTGTTTCCCCAGAGGTTTCAGTGATGGACCTCTTTCCTTTTAGCTACAGAGCATCCAGCAGAGAAGCTCCTGTTGCATTTTGGTGATGCCTGATGCCAGGGTGATGGGCGGCAATGTGAGTACAGCTACATTCAGTGAACAAGCCTAGAGCCCTGATAAGGGCCAGCTCTCTGCTGGAAGGTCTGTAGTGTTACCAGTCAAATGTATGCAAGTACACAGGCATATCCAGGCAAATCAAGAGGAGGTGGGATTGCTCCTGGGGAGGGGAGCAGAGAGCAGCTCATACTCAGGCTTGGTCCCTTTTTCTCTCCTCTGATATCCTCTGGCTGAGATATACATTTGCCATGACTGGGTTGAGGTCAGAGGCGCTCAGTATGCGGAAGGGAGGACAGGATCTCTTGGGATATGGTCCAGCACACTCTCCTCATTTACCACCCCTCCAAGCAGCCGTCTCAGGAATCCAGCTGGCAGCACAATGGCTGGCTGCAGAAGCAAGTTTTAATGGGGCCAAATGAGAGCTAATTGTGTCTCTGCTACAAAGCACAGAAGGCTCCAGCGGAAAGGTCAGGCTGTTAAAGGCTCCAGCATGCTGGGTAGGTAAGAGCTATTTCCAGTCAGATACAGAGATTCCAGCACATCTCTTGCTGCCTTCTTGTTTCTATAGCAATAGTGGGGCTGCACTGGGCTGTGCAGGAACTCAGACAGCAAATGGAAATATAGCCCCATACAAATAAGAGTGTCACTGCTCCAACCTACCTGTCCTGGGGTGTGGGAAAGTCTTGGGAAGACACTGCACACCCTGTGCTAAATGCATGCTGCAGAGAGCTGTACTGAGTAAAGAAAAATTCTCCATTCACATACCTGCCACATTACGGAAAAAGTGCTGTAGTGTGAATAGGAGAAGGCTGGAAGGAAAACCAGGAAGGGTCTCGGAATGGAAATAAAAATGTTAACTAGAAATAATACAATCCCTTCTGATGGTTTGGTTGTTTTTTTAAGATACTGACGAATTTGATGCTAAGGTTTGTTTTTGTTGTGGTTTGTTTGCTGTTTTTTCTTAAGGATTTGATGCCAAATAATTTTTAGACTGGTCCAAATGGCCCATGGAAAAGCAGCTACAATATCCCCAGGCAATGCCTTTGGTTTCTCTTCCCTGCCCTCCTTACTTCTCTCTTTTTGTTTTCTGCTATGACTCTGCAACTGCATAATGTGTTAGCACCCAGGCATCATTTGGGAAACTAAAAGAAATCAGGAAAGCTGACATTTCCTTATATATGTACAAACCAAAAAGTCTGTTCTGTTACCACAGAAAACTCAAGCTATGCTGTGCACTGTGCATTTACATAAGAGGCAGTCTCTGCTCCTAAAAGAGCACAGCATGCAATTAGGAAAATCAAGCAAGACTGAGTAGAAACTGCTATCTCTGCTTTTTCATATGAGGAACTGAGACACACAGGAATTGAAGCATGCTACAGGAGCGCCACACAACCCCTGAAAGCACAGACCCCCATCCCTGAGAAGCAGGGAAACAGGGCCCCCAGTTTCATGGGTATCCCACTGACTCCAGCCTACACAAGTTACCTTCTTGCAGGCTGCAGTCCCTGTGTTCTGTATACTTTCTTAGGAGGGTAGCATTCTCTTCCCAAGATCTGAGTTCCCAGTCACAGTGCTTCCTTGGCATTAGCTGCTCCAGGTAGGAATTCCTGAAATCCTCAGGGTTTACTTGAAAGTCAGATGGAGAAATTTATTTTTCTTTTGGGTGGGTTGTTTGGTTTTCTTTGTTTGTTTGGGGTGTGTGTATGTATTTGATTGTTTTCCCAGCCTGACAATACTGCAGTTTCTGTTCTCACCTGGTTTTCTTATCACCTCTCTCAATTTCCTCCTCTCCCTTCTGTAATGAACTGTTACATTACGTTTTGTCACTTCTTGGCAGTTCAACCTTCAAGTCCAAACATATCCACACACCAAAGTACCTTAGAAACCAAAGAGAAATTTATCTAAAGATATATGATGAACTTAGATGAACACTTACCACCAGACTGATCACTCTAGTTTCAAACTAGTATCCTCCTAGCTTTGTGGCTACACACAGCGAAAGTTCTCAAGAAATCCCAAGCAGTAGCATTTGTTCTGCTTCAGGCTAACACTGCCAATTTTAAACCAGCCACAGCCAGTGTTTCCAGCTCCTGCCTCCTCAGTTGCTGCAGTTGGTCCCTGGGGTCAGAAAGGCATGAAAACTGTGGCCTTCATTGCTGATGCTGGTTAATTACATGCCCCCTGTTATATCCCTGAGGCTTGAAATAAATATTTTTCCATGCCTAGCAAAGCTAAACATAGCATTATGCTCCATTCCCCACTGATTCCCATTTTAATTTCCCCTTCAGCACTGCTTTTCTGTTTCATCTGCTTGTAACCACCAAGCATTTTAGATGATTGTATAGGGGAAGTTCACTGATATTGGAAGAAACTTCCTTCCTTCTGGCTTCATTTCACAGGGGATCGCAAGAAGTGCTCCAAGGCAAGCACTTGACAAATTGATTAATATGAGCAAAAGAGGAAGATGATGGCAATATCTAGTAGTGTGCATGACGTGGAAAAAAAAGAAGGTCTATTTCTTAATCATTCCTTTCTTCATCCATTTGAGAAGATAGCTCTCAGTCTGAGCTGGCTTTTGCATCCTAGCCTGAATTCTCATTAATGCCTTCTCCATATCATTTACTCTCAACCTAGGCTCTCAAATTCCTTAATAATGCATTGCCAAAGTTAATAGAAACAGACCAAGCTTTCCCTCTCCCCTTTCTCTTAGGAGAAAAGCTAAGTAACATGGGGTTTCTAGTTGCTTTTTTCCTAATGCACGTACCAAGTGCAGTCATCATTAGGAGATAATTCAATCAGATAACATCAGCTATCAGAGCTAATCAACCAATACAAAACTGAGCTTGTGCCAGCCGTCAGCAAAACCAGATGAGGAGGTAGCTTCTACTCTATTAATTAGTTTAAGCAAATGTGCATCTGTGCATCCCTGGTGTGAAACCAACACAGGGCAGCCCTTCTCTGAGCCAGATGTCCCACTGTCAACCCCATGGGGCCCACCCTGATCTGTCCAGCCACTTGTCAGATGTAGCTGTGTCTGCCCTGTTGTCCAGCCTGTCATTTAGCCTTGCCTGGGCTGCTTTTCCACCCCACATGGCTGCCTTTGTTCTCCTTGAAAGCAGACTTTATTTATGGTGGGTGCTAAAGCAATATTGAATCCCTGCAGGGGCTCATCTCCAGCTCAAGGAGAGGAGTTATATGGAAAGGGAGAAAGAGAAATTTCCATCTGCCACGGGTGGATACAGTCAGAAGAGGCAAAAACGACTGCTGCCTTTTAAAACATTCTCAAAGCTATGCCTTCTGGGGTTTGGTTTTGCAAAGAAAAAACAACCCAGGGCTTGGGTCATTTTCAAGGCACCAGAGTGCAACACAGAAGTGAAAGGATGTTAAAGAAGCATTTACACTTTTGACCTGCATTTACATTTTACCATCTCTGTCTCACTCCACATAAATTCACCTGGCTGGGCTTCAGTAGCAGTGTCTGAAATAGGAAGCAGGAAACTTTCCAGAAATACAAAATACCCTGACTGAGAAACAAGACAGTAGAAAATTCCATTGCGCTGCTGTGGTTGACCTTCCCCAGAATGAGGTACAAGTGAGTAACTTGGGCCACTATTATTCTTATCTTTGATACAAACGCACCTCCAGGATCCCAGTCAAATATTAAAGCACCCTCTGGGAGAATATGGGAGGTGGGGGACATGGGTAAGGTGAACAGGGATGTGAAGATGCTGCTCAGCTATGGGACATACTGTTCATTAGCAGTGACTGCCCTAACCTGCTCCAGAAAGCTGCATGTCTTGAGGCAAGGCCCCTTCCTTCTGCAAAATGGCATACTCATATCTCCTTCTATTGCTTCCCATGTTCCCCTGTGTTCTAGTTGACACTATGAAGAACTGAATAACCTTCCCTTAGAATTATTAGCCCCTTATAAATGCATTTTAAAAGGTATTGCTTATCATGAGTGAGGCCACTTTTGGAGTGCTGTGGTACAATTCTGGGCTCCCCAATACAAAAAATTATAGGGACTTACTGGGTTGGATTCAGCAGAGGGCAGATGGTGAAGGGATTGGAGCATCTTTGGTATGAGGAGAGGCTGAGTCTGTTTAGCCTAGGAAAGAGAAGACTCAGGGGGGTTGGAACTAGATGATCTTTAAGGTCCCTTCCAAGCCAAACCATTCTATGAACATTAATTAACGTGAATAAGTACTTGCTAGGAGGGAATCAAGGAAAGAAGCCAGGAGTGGCAGGGCTGTTGCTTGCAAATAGATCCCCCTAGGGCTGAGTTTTGTCTCATTTCCTTCCTTCACAGTTCTTCTTTACCTGAATACTTACCACATCTTTCTTCCACTTGGCTTTATCAAATTCAGTGTCTGTTTCCATACTAGAAGCAAACAATATTATTGAACTAGACCTAAGCTGCTTTTCGTCCTTAGGTCTCTGACAAGATGATTTTCATTACCTGAGCTTTCTCCGTGAGAAACCCGCAGGTTTTAAGGTTCTTATTCCTTTCATATTTATATCCCTCGTGGACCTGCCTGTTTGCAGAAAAGCGACTGTGAGCCGCAAGGTGTTTTAAGTTGCGTTTTGACCGATATTGCCCAAGTCCAGCCTCCTTCCAGTGGCTCCCTCTAGTGGCTGGCTTCAGAAGCTGTTTTCCTGTAAAAACTTCGTCTTTGGGAACCGCGGTATATAATTGTTTGATAAACTTTGTAGAAACATGGTGTTGGTTTCTTTTGTGTACTCAAGTCGCAGGATGAAGAGGTAAGCAGCTTAATGTTCGCTCAGAACAGTGCAGAATAGACTGGATTAAGTGGTATTGGGATTTGACATGTAAAATTTGCACAGAAGTAAAACAAGCAAGGAGTCATAAGATTCAAAAGCAGATCTGCTCCTTTACATCCTCCACATCATAAATAAGAGCTGCTGGGGGAGACGGAGTGACTCGGATACTTGAGGAGGATTCAAAATGTGAAAGAAAGCAGGTAACAGCTGGGAAATGAAAAATCCACAATCCTATAATATAAGCAGGCATACAGCAATTCTGATACAGCTTCATCAGCAAGGAAATGAGAAAAATCTCAGCCCTATGGGGATCTTTATCAGCAATGAGGTGGGAAGAGCAGGTCAGCCCAAAGCCTAGGGTGGAAGGCAATCTTCACTTCTGCCCGAGGAACACAGGCTCCAAACACCTCCTTCTCCCCTTAGCAAAGATTTGGGCCATATGTAGGAGATTGCTTACAGTTATCATGTTGCTTAGTACCAGTACAAGTCCCAGAGCATTCCCCTCCTTCTGCTTAAAAACTGAGCAAACAGCCCTGATTGTGTCCTAGGCACCTACTCGTAATCTGGGAACGTTGCATTTCCAAGGTGCAGCTATCTTTGCCAGGAAACAAAATCCCCAAGGATCTGAGCTCAGAGAAGCAACATGATGTCAAGTTGTTTAATTGATCCTTTGTAGGCTGCAATATGAAGGTGAAAGTGTTGCAAGACAACAGAATTTCTCACAAAAATGCCAGTGTCTCCAGACTCAGAAGGAAATATTAACCAGCAGCCTGTCCCCTAGAAGCTCAGTGGCAGCCACAGGGGGTGAAAGTAGCTAGTATCAATCCACCTGGCTTTCTTTAGCCTGGGCTAAACTGTCTTAGAGTAGGTGAAAGTTGAATCCAAAGGAAATACAACACCCCTAGTTTTGGTCTATGAAATTTCCACCATTTCAGAGAGTGCAGTTTGATACAATGCAGATGACTTCTCAGCTGGAAAACAAGAGCCATTTCTATAACATTTCAATTGAAAGAAGAATGCGCTTATCAACTTGGCTGTTCTGTAGTCACAGGCAGGGGAAATTGGCAATGTTGATGCATTTAGCTCAGGCACATTCAGGTCAAAATCAATCATGTCAAAAATACATCACCTGCGTTCAATAAATTTTTAAAAAAATGAAAGTGAGAGAGAGACTACAAGAATAAATCACAGCAGGATGGGGCTTGGTTTGAAACAAACCTATCATTCGCTTTGAAAGGATAAATATGTTGTTCACTTTGAACATTTCCCCAATATGGGGACCTGGCAAAGAAACTAGGCTGTTTTGAAATGGCCATATCTCAAGGTCAAAGAAATGGGATTGACAATTCAGGGGGCAGCAGGAAGGTGGGATCAGTACTCCCCCTTTTCCAGATATATGGCTCCCTCCTGATGCTTCTCAAAGAGGCTTGAATGTACCTTCCCTGTGGACAAGGCTTGAAACTGGAGAGAAGAAGTTTGTTTCCCCTAACACTGCATGGAAATGGTTGCTCATATAAAGATAGTAGTCTCTCTTGAATACTACTACCAGCATGGTCCTGCAGAGACCCGAACCACCTGCTCCAGTGATGACTCTCCCAGTATCAGTGAGTGTGTCTCACCACAAGGATCAGTTTTCAGGCCAGAATAGCTGTGGTGTGATTCACTTAAGCATGTCTCCCTTATGCAGCAGTCATGCTATCAGAAATTGAACCGAAGTGTAACTAGCTGAAAGCACATTCTTTTCCTTACAAAAACAATGGATGCAAAGCAATAGACACAAAACACTCCAGCAGACATGAAACAGTAAGTTATTATAGCTACTCATGTTTGGTCAGAACTGAGACAGTCATCACAGCTCTGCTGATATTGCTACAGTTCACTCGATCTATATCAGCTGAAAATAATTTCATTAGATATAATACTATCTTCATATATTTCATTAATATGAAAACTATTTCATTAGATAAACACAACACTGTGGAATCTCAAGAAATAAAAAAAGCAACTGAGACATGGCTACAATTAAAAGGATTACTCTGAGGCAGAAGGTTTAGACTTTGTAAATGGGTTGAAGCCATAGCCCAAGGCTAGAAAATGGCAATGCATGAAAAACACCTGCATAGCTGTTGTGGAAGAGTATCCTGTCTGTGAGCAGAGAAAGCTGCTTTTGCCTTGGGACCTGTGACTTTATGTGACATGGAAGTTTTCTTTCCCCTGCAGGTGCATAAGGGCAAGAGGTTTTCATCTCTCAGACTGCTGGCATTTATCTCTGGGCCAATCTTTTGGGATGTTCCTTTGCTGAAGTAACACACTGTTCTTTGAGTCACAGAATATTGCCAGGTTTCCTGTAGATTCATCTCACTCAAACATTTTAGTGGCAAATCCTCTCATTGCTTCAAAGAGTCATTTCCTTGGTTTTGTATTGCTTGGAGACTTGGACAGGCCCAGCTTTTGTTCAAAGAGCCATCAAAGTGCAAATTGCCTGCTATTAAAGGGTACCCATCCATTTCTTACCTGGCACAAGCAAGAGCATATAACCTCTATTGAAATTACACAGTAAGAGTAACACATGGTGAATGTGATCTTTTACCTCTAGTCTTCTCCGGTGTCACATCTTCCATGAGTAATGGTTACACAGTAGGGGGGTTTTATCCAGAATATTTGAAAGAAGGGTGCCTCCAAGAAAAGAGCAAACACTTCTTCCAAGAGTTAAATTTCCAGAGCAGCAACTCAGTGGGGAACTATGCTCCAGTTCAGGCATGTGAGCCTAATTGTCAGGTAGAGATTTCCACATGGATTCAATCAACAGTCTCTGGGAAGAAATATTTCCCACCTCACATTCCTCTAAGCTTAGGAAGAGTCAGGGAGCTCCAGTGAGAATACCTCTAATGTTCTCAATTTCACAGATGGGCGAGTGAATATTGCACCAGAAGAGACTGCTTCTGCAACACAAGTGCTCTGACAGAACCTTCAGAATAAATTGCAGTTACAAGAGAAAGATACTGTCTTTGTAACATATGCTCCACTTAGACACCAGTTCTCATCTTTTCAGTTTAAGGGATATTTTTTGCCCTGTTGCTGCCAAGTTTCTGGTTTTAACCAGTTTTCTCAATTCATGAATGAAAAATGAATCATAAAAGCTGAGTTAGCCTGGAGCTCATGTAGCTGATTTCAGGATCAGTCCAGAATCAAAGTGCTTGCAAGAACTAACTCCATATATTTTATATTTCCCATCTAAGTAGCCTGAATTCAACCTGCCAAAGGTCTCACTGGTCCTTAAGGCAGGTGATGGATGTCTTTTTGGAATGGCAAAGTTGTAGAGCAGATACAATCCTGAGGGCAGGCATGAAGTGATACAGTCCTTACTTCTGAAGACAGCCCTTGCAGAGCTGTAACATTTATGGGAAGTGTCCCAGTTTCTGATTTACAGTCAAGAATTGGTTCATTGCTTTGTTTTGCAGTAATTGCTCATGAATCAGATGACGTTTCTGGCAATATGTGGATGAGCTGGCACAGATGATCCCTCCCAGAATAAAGAGGAGTTTTGTTGTATGTGAGTGGCTCTTGGGTTTCACTGAGCTAGCAAGTCATACTAGCAGAAGCAAATGGCCAAGTGACCCAAAACACATTCTTTCCAAAGCCTTCTGTAAAGCTAAGCTCAGGGAAGGGAAGAACAGGTGGTCATGACAGATGCTCAGTGGTTTAAAAACACTTAGGTGTAAAGGATGTACAGAGTGCCACCAAGATCCCACACTTGGTATATCCTTGAGGCAATATTCAGATAGCCTAAATTTTACCTTGTCATCTGTGTTTACTGTATAAGGAGCGTTACCCTCTCGCTTTTGAACAGGAAATCAGAAATATTGAGCAGTGTGCTATTAAAACACAGGGATTTAGAACTCACACATGCCATCAAAAATTCTCCTTCCCAGTATCACATTCACAAAGGAAAGAACTAAAGGGAAAAGGGCATTTTACAAGATGCCAGTTAGTTTTGAAAATAGAGAAAAATCAGCTACTGTGTCAGACACCAAGATAACCATGGACATTCTTTTAGATTGAAGGAGGAATATGTGCCAAAAATACAAACCTCCACCTAGACTATCTCCTTAAATATTCTAGAGCTGCTAATAACATCTATATTGTCTGTTACCATGGTTCAATAAATGCAGTTAATTATTATTATACATTTAATAATGTTTAAGAATGCTGAGAATCCAAGCCAAAAACTGTATTTCAAGGCAAGGATAAAAAAAGCTCTGACTGTTCATTATCTTATTAATTAGGGAAAGTGCATGCAAATGGTCTCTCTGTGCATTATAAGACATAAGGCACCTGTGACATGAGTAAGAGGGCTTGGAGTGGAGCTTGGTGTGAGGGATATTCAGGCAGTAGGTGGGAAGAATCTGATTAAGGTCCATTCAGGGTCTGTACAGCTTGTCTTGAGGTTCCAAATCATGAAGGTGGCAGTTTGGGTTAGTTTTTGCTTTGACTGTGCCAATGAAAATGTATGTCTCCTCATCAAGTAACAGAACAGAGCCTTTGTAAAGATTGAAAATGGTGACTAAATGACATCTTCATTTCACTGCAATGAAAACAGCGGGTGCCCTTGCACTTCTTCCCCAGTGAAAATTAGATGCATAGTCTTCCAGTTCCTAGAGCTGCAGAGCAGCATTTCCCAGTGTCAAACAGGACCTCTGTGTGGGGAAACCTTGCAGGAATGGATCATGAAGGAGCTCTGCGGGGCAAGGAATGAGTAGGAGTGAGGAACTGCATCTTACTGAGCATTTGTGGGACTGAATGGTGTGTAAACAGAGAATAGTATAAATCTGTCAAAGTAACAAGGCTTCCTGTTTCAGAACAGGAGAGAAACAACTGTGTTCAGGATCTCACTGCCAGCAACGGCTGTTGGAGAATTTCGTACCTCTTTCTGAACTTTTTCCCTACCAGCAGAAAACAGCTAACCCCAAGCCTGCCATTCAATTAAAGCTATCTCCTTGGTATGACAGGACTCTGTTTTCCATGTTTTCAAGACTTCCAGTGCATGAAGTAACACAAACATTATGAGGTATATCACTATGACTTCTAATGATAATAGACCATGTTTTTCCTCTTCTTTTTTAAAAAAAGGAATAGAAAATGCCAGTTGCCACCAATTCAGGGGGTTTGCCTTGTTCACTTTCCCTGAACAAAGCTCTCTAAACTATTTGCCAGTTGCTGCAGCAGTGATAACATCAAAATCTTTAATGGAAATCTGATTATCAATGAAAATGTAAGCTGCCTATTATGTAAGCAAAGTTGTACATACGTACACAGAGCATCAAAGAGTTATTCTGTCACCTAAGGTCAATCACATGTAAAATATGGCTTCACAGCTGCTGATGTTTTCCAAACCAGATACAGACCATGAACCTTCAGATCCATCCTGAATAAACATAAACAATTTTTTCCATAGGTTTTTAGAGCTCTTTACTAATGCAGCTCTCTCCTAGACACCCAAACAGCAGGCTAGGCTGAGGCTCCTTCTTCCACCAGATGTCAAGTTGATGTATCATTATATAAGGTATGAGGGTACGTGAAAGAGCTGTTAAAATGTACTGTGCTGAATTGTTGACTCTGCAAATGAAACATTTCTTCTCCAGTATAACCTCCACTGTTTTTCTGATGCTGGTTGTCCAGAACAGAAGCTTCATAATTGATGAAGAAATACAACTTGCCACCATACTAAAATAGTCCTTTTGTCCTCTGAACCTGCTAGTTCTATGTGATACAGGGGGATGTTTCAAATGGGGAGTTAGAGTAACTGATTATTTCTTGGGCATGAGGACTGGATCTAGTACCTTAGATGAGATTTTGTGTGTGTGTGTTTGTCCTTAATTCAAAACAAGCTTTGATTGATCCGTTTTTAGGAAGGGGATCCATGTTTTTCCTTTAAACGCCTCTGAATGTCATCTGACTGATTTGTTTGGCCAGCCTAGCTGCAGTGCTCTGCCACTTCCAGAATACTGTAGTTATAAATGCTCACACAGCTCTGTAACTTCATACATAATTTACACAGTATGACAGAGAATGCCATGGCTGGATGATGGGTTCAGTGTGTTGCTCCACGAACCTAAGAAAGAAACTGTACACGAATGTGGGTACATCTCTTCAGAAAGAGTAGAAAGGGCATTTTAGAAAATGCAGCTTCTGCATCAAAAAGAAATTGTAACATTTACAGGTTTCCCTCCTTGAAATTCATTACCTTTTACAACCAAGTAAAGAAATTTGTTCATTTTGGCAATAGGACATTGAGATGAAAATGAAAAAAATAATAATCCAGATATGTGTTTCCTGCAAAGGAAAGCATATGGTCTTATCATATGGTGAAGTCTATAACTAATCAATGGAAAGGCTGAAAGTACTGCAGATTGAAACCTCAGGGAACATCTTAGCACAGCTGCATAGAGGATTTCTATGCATACAGAGAAGATATTGGATACCACAGGGTAAGGCAGTTACTACTCCTCAAAGAAAAGAAATCTGCAGTTACCCAACTTCAAACACCATAACCTTTTCTAAGGAATTACCTGAAAAGCCCCCATGCTTAGTTTAGGGAGTGAGTCTCTAAACAAGCTGATCTCATTTATTTACTACTGATAAGCTTTTTCTTTATACATGAAGTGGCTGAGGAAAATAATAGAAACTATGTGGCTTACTTTGGGCATAAATTAAGTGTGATTTCCACAACATGCATCTATTAAAAGTAAATAGCAACACAGTAGCAGCTGTGAAGAATGCTAATCCTGTTCTAGGGACAGTGGCACGCTCAGATTCCTGCGTGTGGATCATAGAATGGTTTGGTTTGGAAGGGACCTTAAAGATCATCTAGTCCCAAGACACCCTGGTGGTTTTTGAAGAGCTTCTGCTTAGCTCGTCATCTTGTTTTGGCCTCAACATGAGCTCTGAGATTCTCTGTCATAGCTGTACTCCTTTCTCCCCATCTCCCTTGCTGCCAGCTCTAAGAAAACTCATTTTGTCCTGTTCTGTAGCCGCAAGCATAATGGCAGTTTTAGCAACTGAAGCCATGTAATGGTTGCAGGGTTTCAGTAAGTGCAGTTTTGCCTTGAAGTGATGTAAAAGTGGAGGGAAGCTAGACATGGCTTCATGTCCTGGGTCTCTGCCATTCATCTTCCATCAGTGCTAAGGGAAGCTGCACAGCTAAGGCTGCAGGCACAATGCCCATACTTTGGTTTGATTCTATGAAATGAAATCTGACATTTCTTCCTAACCAAGATACTGGGTTTTTTAAAATCAAACAGACTGTGCTGCTTTTGAACACCTGGTTATGACTGGGCATTTTTCTCAAGAGATGCATTTTCAGTGGGAAATTCCATTTGATCTTCGCAGTCTACTGTTTTGCTAGAACTGATTCTCCTCTTTCTGAAATGAGTCCTCTATAGAAGAAAACTATATTGAAGTCAGCAGAATTTAGGCAATAAAAGAATTGGTCCTTAAAGTCTGCAAAGGCCACAAAGGTTCTTGATTTTTCCATTGCTTCAGCAATAGAAATTTTGCTTTGTCCTTTTCAGCCATGAAAATTCTGTTATTGCAGAACGATCTTAGAATCATAGAATCGTAGAATAGTTAGGGTTGGAAAGGACCTTGAGATCATCTAGTTCCAACCCCCCTGCCATGAGCAGGGACACCACACACTAAACTATGTCGCCCAATCTTCCCTGTTTTTTCTCATCTTCCAAAATGTAAATGCACCCCATAATTAACAGGATTAGAAGCTAAAGTCCTAATAGCCAGCCACAATTAAAAGAAGGCAATCAAGGTAGGCCCAGCTCAAGACCTTAACCAGACACCAGCCTTCTGATAAACAGGAGGGAGAGGGGGAAGTAACAATAGCTTGCTGTGAAGTGACATGCTACATTCCTAATGCCACTGCAAACAGAATAATTACAGCATTTTCTCTTCACCTCAGAAATGAAGCAACACATGTGTGGTCTGGGGCTAGCGAACACCAGACAGGTTTGTTCTGACTGTGCATATCAGCACAGACTCCAGTGAGCCTCTAAACTTGGGAAACTGATCTCATTCATAGCTGTCTGACAACCAGGCACCAAAGGCAGCGGTGGGAAGGATATCTGCTTTAATTCTGGCCTTTGAGTATTGAAGGAATCTTTCTGGCAGCTTTGCATTTTCAGTGAGGCAAGCACATTCCCCTCTTGCCTGAACTCTCTACTTAGGCTGCAGTACATTCAATATTGTTTTAGCCCGACCTGATTTGAAATGAAAGCAGTTTTAAATCACAAAATACACAGAGAAAAGCCCTAGCAAGCCTCTCCAGCAGCACAGCAGTGATTTAATGATGCACACTCATAGGTGTATTATGTCCCTGGTTCCCAAGGGCTCCCTTCATTTTCAGTTTCCTTTCACAACATGCTGCGGGAAGTGGAGTGGCCTACAGGTTTGGATGCTGCTGTTTGGATGATGCAACTAGCATTGCCACACATCATACTCTTCTCTAGGGACCAATCTGTTTGGCTCCAGCGTCAGAGCACTGCTTCATTTAGACAGGCAAGGGCATTAATTAGAAGCATTAGTCACCTGAAGCCACCTGGATCTGAAGCAAAGGCAGCTAATAGCAAGGCTACTGCAAGGTTACTCAGCTGCTGGCAAGCTGCAGCTGCGTTACGCTTATGCTCTCACATGACTTTTGAAATGTTAGAAGCCAAAAACAAGAAAAACAACAAAAAAAAGAGAAATACCTACCCTGGAAATCTGTGCTCATGCCCTGCCCTTTGTTATAACTTTCCTGACAGATAAGCTGGAAATGCTTGTAGAAAAGGTGAGTCTTCAAACAGCATTCCTGGAAAAGAAGAAAGGTGAAGCAGTGGAAGAGTAGCATCAATGGTGAGCAAAAATAATGCAGATTCTTCGTGTCCACTTTGTGGTACTTAAACTGGCCTCTCTTCTACAGCCTTTCATCATAGGCTTACAATTCACAAGCATCTATAAATGTTCCAAAGCACCCTTTTGGAGCATATGTTTTGTTTCTTGTGGATAGAGATAACTGCTGAACCCAAAGGTCTGCAGAAATATTATGCCAGGAATAACACATGCTGGTTTTGATTCCCATCCTTTTGTTTCAAACATGAGCTCCTTCTTTCTGTATTGCTAAGAGGGCTGTTCTTTGCTGTTCTTGATTAGGAAGTATCCAAACGTGTTGTGTGAAGTCCTGCATCTTGTTTCAGACTGAATCACTTTTGTTTTGATTATATCTTTCATAGAATCTTTCTCATTATTATTGTGTGTCTGTAGACTGCAAGTCAGACACTCCGTAGGGTACAAGGCACACATAAAAAGAGAAATACCCCTAAGGAAATGGACAAACTGAGCCTTATTTCTGCTTTCAAAACTCTAACACAATTAGCAAACAAGTTGATAGATGTTTGCTAATGAACCATGAGCCTGTAAAGTACATTGGTCTCAGATACATGCAGCCGCTATGCATTCATGCTTCTTTGAAGATCAGTGGGCCATGGAACAAATCATGGAGGTTTATCAGCCTCACTTGAAGCTAGGTAGTTGCCTTTTTCCATATTTAAAGCTTGATTTCTGTGTATGAGCTATAGTAGTTCAGCCTGGCTGAAAATACCTTAAAATCTCCCTGAAGCAGCCTTCTAATTTAGTCCATTCTGCAGGCACAGTCTGTAAGTGGAGCATGTCTGGAAGTCTCCAAGAAAATGGAACAAAATAAAGGATAGAAAGCGGGCATTTACCAGCTCAGCTCATTCCTAATAAAGTATCCAGCCAAGTACAACATGTACCTCCCTTGGCAAAGCAAGCTTCTCCCCCTTCCTTTCTCATGATGAAAGGGCCCACGCACCAAAACAAAACCAAACGTTGCCTTGTTTGAGCACTAGCAGGCAGCAGGGAATGACCCTTCTGCCTGATTTGACTGGATTTTTGCAATGGGAAGCACAGGGGAAGATCTGCGAGGATAGAACTTCATGTGGGTATCCAGGCTTCTCCCTCTAGTCAAGAGATTTCTTGCCCTACAGACACTGGCAGCCGCGAAGTTGGTGGGGCTCTGCCCCAGTCAGCAGTGAGGAGACTGGCTGGCTTTTCTTACACAGCTGGCACCTTGGGCTTGAACAAGGGTCCAGTGAGACTGAGCATTGGGATTGAGGTCACAAGGCAAAGTCCAGGATATGAACAGTGGGGTTTTTTTTCCTTAAAAAACTGGGTTCCTACTTAAGGCCCTGTTTTTGAGATGGATGCTAAGTGAAAGGTCCAAACCCAACTTAGGAACGCTAAAGAAATCTGCAGGACAGGATAGGCTAGGAAAGCTTTGTTTACACGTGCTTGCTCATCTGTTAAATGAATGAAACAAAGAGTGAAACAAAGACCAAAGGTGATTGCTGAACTCATGTGAACTGGATCTGCTGGAATAGCTGTATTTGTGCTCACTTTGGGAAAGGAACAAATGTTGTTGAACCTTAAAAACAAGCCTGACCTAAAGAGAGAGAGAGCCTGACCTAAAGAAAGAGAGAGCTCTGAAGAGAGAAAACATGACCTGAGTACCAGCTCAAAGTCCTGCTCAGACAAAGCCAGGAGACTATGAAGCTGATTCAAGTTTCAGGAGAAATATAGGAAAGAAGATTGCTGGGCAGCAAAACTTTCCTTTCACCTACATGCTGATAATATCCTTTCCTAACACCCATCTAAGTTTGCACCTCCCTCAGAGCCTCAGAACCCTGATAAAGAGACTGCTGATGCAGCAGGACCAGATCAGGAGAGACTCTGAACAGCTACTGACAGAGTAACAGATCACACAGTGTGATGACCCTCAGCCCTCTCATCCCTCTGGGATAGAAAGCAAACTAGCTGGTTCGCCTGGCACAATATTTAGTGATTCTTACTGTATTTGTGTCAGGGAGGTGACTGGCAATGGTTGGACTATGAGGGTTTACAAGAAACTGAGTGGTCCTTTAATCCTTTGTGGAAACTCAGCTATCCTCCCCTAGGCTAGCCAGGCGAGATGAGCGTTTCTACAAACATGGGCCTTTCTGGCCTGGTCTGGGTGGAAACTACTGCAGTTTGTATGCAGCAGGGTCTTGTAGAGCTCACCTGAGCCAGCAGGGCTTTATCCCTGCCTGAGCCAACATGAATGGTCTTCAGCTCCTGTTTTCAGCTTGGCCCCATTACTGTCAGGGAAAAGCTGATTCAGTTCAATGGAAGAACAGAAAGCGAATGAAAGCTGGAAAGCTGTAGCCACTGAATTGGGCTGTGCCCAGAGCCATATAGCACAGCGTGTGCATAGCAAGTTCCGTCTGTCTGTTGATACATACACACAGTGTGCGCACAGGCCCCTCTGTGCACATATGTTTTGATCTTAGCTTTGTACTATCAGCTCCAGGAGTTGGTCCAACAAGCTCTGGCTGTGTTTCCATTCAAATACTGTACAAAATACATTCTAGTATGAAGTTTGTGTTTACAACAGGAAGATGAAAAGCGAGGGGTAGTTTTCATCTTTTTCTGCCTGTCAGTAACATAATTAATTCAGACTCTAGCCCTAAATAATCCTCCTAATCTGTCAGATCACAGATTATGAAACATGAAAGTGATGAGCCTGAAGCTACCCAGAAGCAAATCAATGCTTAGGATGAAAGACTCCAGATTTAAAGTCAGGGAAAGCTCAGGCATGTGGGGGTTAGGCTGGGACTGAAGGCATTGTCAGAAAGATCCTGGCTTCAGTAACTGTGAGGGGCAAGTGGGCAGTTTTTGCAATGCTGTGTGGTGGTTTGGGGGTTTTTTTCCCCCATGATGAAAGGATTTGTGCACTTTCTCAGCTGCAGAGTCATGAGGCCACAAATGGTAAAAGACTAGGGAAAGTCTGAAGCAAGCGCCTCACTTAGCAGGAAGAAGTTTGGCAGCACTCATGTGAGCAAAACTGCTCAGTTAGTCCACCGGGACTTAACTTGGTGCTTATTCACAGTTACTATCATGGTGGTAACACAGAAAGCATTCAACAAGGTATTTTCAGAACCAGAGGTTTAACAAGTCTTGTGCAGTCACAAAAGTGTAGGAATAATTTGAAGACATGGGCTCTCTTGCAGAGCCCAGAGCTGCCATCCACAGTCCCACCTACACCCTCCTCCTTGAAACATGTTCCCACTCACTCTGCTTGAAGGAAAAGTTTCCTGAAGAAAATGTCTTCTTTCTCTTTTAGCAAAAGGAACTAGAAAAGAAGCTCTTATTAGCAGAGTCAGAAGCAGATCAGGTGCTGGAACACCATAGCCCCCGCTGGCACTTGGGGAGTGCCTTCAGAGGATCTGGCCAGATGCAGCCAGTGCAATTCCTTAAGTTTGTGGTTATTGCTGTTTGTTCAGGGCTCCAAGTTATCCTCTAGCAGGAAAGACTTCCCACTGGCTTCTGGCTCGTTTTCTATCCCATGTTCATATCTCTGTGTTTAGCACTCTGTACTGTATGTGATTATCAGCTTGGTTTTTGATTAACAAGTTGGCTTAAGCTAAATGGGTGCCAGGAAGGCTGGTGTTAGTGTGCTAGGGATAAAGATGATGTTAGGTGGAAATTCCTGTTCACTCTTACTTCATTCATAGACCTTCAGGAATCTACAGGAATGTGTTTTGGTTACTGTCAAAAAGAAAAAAACCCAAAATATTAATTATGTTTTCCTTCCTTTAGAAAGAAGGAATTCAAACTTTCTGACTCTTCTTCTGTCTTACAGTACCTTGGGGGATGTTGCACTGTTGCTCTGCTTTCAAGATGTACTAGGCACTTGAGGCCCGTGTCCAAGGTGTCTTGGTTTTGCTCTAGCTTTGGATTATGTGCCAACATTTCTGCACCTCAGTGATGGAAAACACTGTTCCTCTCCCATGCTATAATGAAGTGGGTTACCACAGGTGTGTTGTGCTCATGGGATCTGTTTGAGTGTAGGATCTTGTCCCTGCCTGCAACAATCTGACTCTTCCCTGGTGTCTACAATTGCTTTAGAGCAATCCTGCTGGAGAGATCACCTTCGAATCCAGTCCTGGTTTCCCTCTCTCACAAATTTCATTTGCAGACTGAAGTAAACTTGTCTTCCTTTAAGCTGAAATAATTGCACATGTGCAGGCTTCGCTCTTATCACCTTCTATATTCCTCCTCCTTTTTCTTTTCTTTCACTTTTCTTTTTTAAAAACTTCTCATTAGAGAAAACAGAGAAACTGGGACAGTAGGAGACTTAAGTCCCATGTTTACTTACTAGTTTCTTGCTTTTCTGACTGTTCTAAAACCTGCCGTCTGGCACCTCTACTGCAACTCGTATCACTGGACTTGGATTTAATCAGGACATGTTGTTATCACTGGGAGTTATTAGCCATTTCACCTTCCTGAAAGCAAGAGCTTCTTGACAAGAACTTGGTAATACCACATTTCAAATGCCTTTCAAACAGTCTTTAGTCCAGATAAGACTTGAAGGGTGAAGAGGCAACAAAAAGCAGCTAATCCACTTAACTGCCAGTGTAAACTTCGCCAGCGAAAAGAGCAAGTTATTTTCTGGAATGACTTCTCTGCAGTCACATACTGGGGATTTCCAACAGCTGCACAGTCCTCTCTGCCTGGGTTTTCTAGTAATGAATACTAACGATCCTTCACTTCTATTTTAATTGCCTGTCTATCAAGCTTTGTTAAGCTTCCCCATTTTCCTTAATCTTTCATCAAGTGTCACTTTTTTTCTATGTTTCTTCTGTGTTGACAAGGCATTTAAACATTTCACTAAGCAGGAAAAAAAAAAAAATAAAGGAAGGAAGAAAGAAAGAATTCCTCCCCTTTACATCTGGAATGCTCATTTTCCAGATTAGAAAATAAGTGGCTGTGGTATCTAATTAAAACTAATAGGTTACTTGGAGAATATTTGGATCCATGTCCTTCCAAACCAGGAATACTGTAGACTACTTCAAAGTTAGACTGTGATCATAATCTAAACAATATTTGCAGCAAAGACAGGGTTTCTTCCAGAGAAAAGCTAACAGTATTTTAGCTAGATATTCACAAAGTGTTTGATCTGTATTTTGCTGCATGAGAAAGTTTTTGACCAGCAGAGAGCCGTGATCATTGGTGTAGTAAATCTTGCCTATTTCTCACAATGTTTCTTGAAGACATTTTTTGTTACCCAATAATCAGCCTTTAAGAGTTAATACCTCATTAATGTCCCTTAACTACTCAAGGTTCTGCAGTAAGACTGCTCTGGTTGGTGAAAATGCGTGTTACCTTGAAAGCGTAAGAGAAGTGGAAATGTGAATTGGTTCATTACAACTGTCGTGGTTTAAGCCCAGCCGGCA